>NC_081563.1:70345579-70530471 GCF_022355385.1 Mustela nigripes | reverse complement strand
AGACCTCAGCCGCAGCAACATCTTCCTAGGAACAACGCCAAAGGCAAGGGAAGCAAGGGCAAAATGAACTATTGGGATTTCATCAAGATCAAAAGCTTTTGCACAGCAAAGGAAACAGTTAACAAAATCAAAAGACAACTGACAGAATGGGAGAAGATATTTGCAAACGACATATCAGATTCTTTGTAGTTTTTTAAAGTTTTTATTTAAATTCCAATTAGTTAACATACAGTGTAATATTAGTGTCACGTGTATAATATAGTGATTCAACAGTAGAGCTCTTTCAGTGATCTACACCATTCCATGAGTCTAAAAAGAACTTAACCAAATTATCTTTGTTTCCAAAATTGCTTCTTCTGAGCTTTGCTTTTATAACTATTAACAGTATTCCCCCCAATACAGGGTAAATTATTTAAAAATTAAAACTTTGGGGGAAATTTATTATCCAAAAAAATTGGTTATAAAATTGCTGCCCTAACCAAGACTTATGTTGAGAAAACAGGACATACCTACAAATCTCAATTTTATATTGTATTTGGAAAAAAACCTAATTTTTTATCACTCAAAAGAAAACTGGAAAACAGTACCAAATATTTTCTATCTCAATATCTGCCTCCAATTAGATAGCTAATAAAAATTTGTGGAATGAGTAAGTGAATAACATAGCCTAATGCCTGTTATCATCAAGTGATGAAATTCAATGATTCAGATACCTAAGTTTTTAAAAAAGTATGTTAGGGACTAAGTAATTTTTTTCCTGAGAAATACTCCATTTTTCCTCTTTATAATCTTACATATATTCAAATTCTCTGACAGCTGCACCTTTCTGATCCAAATTTTCATCCAGTTTATACACACACACACACTTTTGAGAATGGGCCTGGAATCCTCAAAGTAACCTACAGACATTATATGGTTGATCTTTAAATTTTTTTCTTAAAATTTTATTCTCAAGATAATACAGACGTACGAATTTATGGAAGAATTCTCTTTTATATAACTTTTAATGATAGTGCCCATGTCACCTGACCAGCTTGCAAGAATAGACCCACTGACTGAAATCATGTGCACTTTATTTTTCCAAAGAAAATCTTAATGTTCCTCATTTCCTTTATTGGGGATTTCAGCAAGAGAGATGAGCTGGAGACTCATAATATCCTTATTTAATTGTAAAAAAGAGAATTTCTAGTTACTTATGTTGCTTACAATAATTTTTTAAAACAGCTTGTTATTAGCAACTCTCAACAAGGACTTTGTGAATAACCAAAATTAAAATTAAAATTTATGTATATTTTTATGTGCTTCATTTGGAAAAATCGATACTTAAAATTTCCTCAAAAGATCTATGTTGCTAAAGAAAAGTGATTAATTTAGATAAACATGTCAGTATTTCTGTTGGCTTTCTGTTGGCCTGAAATATGCTTTATTGGCACTTTGATCTACCTTTATGCCATTGCAACCACCAATCTAAACTCCACCTTTATGGGAACTGGAAAATGATCCACATCCACATAGAGACACAGAGCCTTCGAGGCAAGACTTGATGAGCTGAGTACCAACTAGAAATCAAACCCCACTGGCCAACGCAGCTAGATGCCCTTCTGCAGTGTACAAGCTGAACAACTGCACATGGTGTCCCTGTCCTTTGGATATACACCCTCTTCCACATGCAGTCCAGAGTAGGTGCTTTGGTCATGGTGCCTTCCATGTCTTATCTCCCTCCTTCAATTACAATAAAACTAATTGTGGACAATTCCCTCCCATTTGGGGATCCTTAGCACAGATCTCACTATAAATTAAACAGGGAGAAGGGACCTGATCCAAATACATTTCATCTAGAAACTGGATGGAAACCCTAAAAGCAGCCAGGGACGTGGCACTCCACAATAATTATTAGCTAAACTCATCAGATTGGTTCCCTCAAAAACAGTGGCAAATACTGGCAAAAGCAAATGTCCAAGGAAGAACAGAGGTACACATGAACTATCCTGCACAATTTTTAAAAGGGAAGCTAGTCTTCCAAGGGCTGATCATTTTCTAATTGCAGTCCCTATATAATAATTCCCATTTGCCCTAAAGATAACTGAATTTAATCCTAGCCAAAAACACCCACTAAGAACCCAGTCTTTCTCACACTTAAAGGCAGCTATCATCTGCTTTAGGAATATCTTTTTAAAGTTCAAAATTTCTTATTTCTTCACTCTGTAAAAATATATTAAGATTTTATAGTCCCTCTATCATTTTGCCTGTTTGTGAACACTTCCCAGATTTCCTGTTAAAGACAGTACAAAGAGCAGGCATAATTTAATACTCTAACACAAAGTAGAGCAGAACTATCACCTCATTCAACATTTCTTTAAGTTCTGCTAATGCAGCAAAATAATTTAAGTATAGAAGAATTTGCTCTTCAGCTCTGATTATAAACAATGGTGCTATCTTCGGTGATTTATAAGACTTTGTGAAGTTCTCCAAATATCTTAGGGGCATCATAAGAAACAATTATCTTTATTCATTTCTGAACAGGTAGAACATTTTGATTTAATGAAATCTTTATCAGAATTTTTATAATGTCACTTTCATTTTTTTTGTCATTTATCTCAATCATTATTAGTGTGTTTCACAGAAAAAAAACATTTGTTGAGGCTCTCTGGTTATTCATATTGAACAAATCAATTAACATATATTAACTGAGCTCTGCATGCTCTCACAGCATGCAATGTGAGAGTACAGAAATACTAAGAGGCCCTTGCACTCAAGAGATAATCCTTCTGGTGTATAGAGATACTATCATTCATGAGATGATTTGCAGATTACAGAACAGCCTGAAAAGTGCCCTCCACTCTGAGTGACCCAGGCTATGGAAACAGAAAGCATGAGGGAAAGTCACACAAAACTCCCTAAGTGAAATTCACTCGATTATTCAAATTGCCACTTTTTCTCATGATGTGAATACATTTTGACTATTCAAAAAAAAGTTGTGGTGAATAAATGACTTTTTGTACAAAATGCCAGACAAGGGACAGGAAATGAGCTTCTATTCCATATTATTCTCATTTTGACCATGATTCACTCACATCTATAAGATATATATCCCTGACAGATCTTTAGGTTTGAAAAGCAAAAAGAGACCAGTACCTGGGGATTGTGCTTTTCAAGCTTACGCAGCAGGATATGAAAAAAAGAGGTCAGGATTTGTGCTAAAGGAACTGCAAAGAATAACATATTTGTCAGAATATGAGACACAGCTATATTTAAGAAAAGTTGACCTAAAATTGCTGACCATCTTATTGTCTGATAGTGCAGCTTTTGCTTCACTGTAGCACTCAGGCTTTTATTCTCCTCACATCCATCCAAGAGTCCTTCCTTTTTTGAACCAGCTGGCTGTTCACGTTTATGGCATTTTCTAAATCAGTCCCTCTATGTCATGCCTGTGTAACCATTCTCCCCACGACTGTTTTTTTCCACCTGAACTCTAACCTTCATCCTTATACTGAATAAGTCAATCATAAATGTAACTTTTAAAGGTAATTTTCAAATTTTTAAAACTAAAACTCCTCATAAGAAAAAATAATTATGAAAAAATACACACGTGATCCCAAAGTTCATAAAAAATTGTATACTTCAGATCTACAGTGCATTCATATTCTCCATTCCTTTTCATTGTTTCATTTTATTTAATTCCAATCCACAAACACTAACCATAAGGCACTGAATTAATTTCATGATCCTCTAAAGTAGTAGTTCCTAAAACATGATCCAGGGACCCCATTGTGTACCCAAGATGATTTCAGGAGCTCCACAAGGTCAACATTCTTTTCATAACACTCTCATTCTCTAAGGAGTGTATGATAGAATTTTCCAGAAACTACATGGTTATGATGATGTCACCACTCCGACAGCTAATGGAAGCCATGCTTCTATATTTTTTATTTAACATTTCTCTCAGCTTTAATTTACAATACAATTAATATAACCATATAAACAAAAGCTCTGTGGGTTTCTCAATAACTTTCAAGAATTTGAAGGGACCATGAAACCAAAAAGTTTGAGAACCACTAATCTAAAGTAAGCTGCAGTTCGAAAATCACTGATCTAAGTACAATCGCTACATGCATGCACATAAATGTGCACATGTGTGCATGTACACACACACACACACACACCCCTTTCTACAACCCTCTATGGCCTGCAAAGCAAATGCAACCTGGAACCAAATGTCTTCAACAACTTGGTCATGATTCTACTCTTCCCTACAAGTAACACTCTACTCAATCAGAAATTCTATTCTAGGACCTCTAGCCATAACTTTTTCACTTCTGCCTTTAAGACTTAGCTCATATCTTGTACTTAAAATATCTTTATACCCAAACCTATTTTTTTTTAATTTTCTGACAAGATAGATCCTATCCTATGTAACATCTGTAATTATTGGCTTTGTCTTGTGTTTTGTTTGTCTGTATTAAGTAGGCCTGTAATGGGTGTGGAGCCTGAGAGGGGTCTCAAATTCACCACCCTGAGATCAAGACCTGAGCTGAGATCAAGAGTCAGACACTCACTTGACTGAGCCACCCAGGTACCCCTGCCCTGTATTGTGTGTTTTTTTTTTAAACCAACCCTTCAAGACTCCATAAATTCATGTAGGAATATAATTATGTGGCTCTAACTTTCCTCAGACCATGTGATCCACATTAGTCAATCAGAGAGCTCCATCCCTTTGACCAGAACTATTACTACAGTGTACACATTACACAGGGAAGGCCATATAAAGGAATACACATCGAGCAATATCAATGCTAGGAGAAGAAGAAATCATGTTTTTTTCTTTGAGATTGATCATTATCAGAAAGGCAAGGAGACCCGTCAGATTAAGCAAGGGCTTGGAGCCATGGTGGGAAGAACCCCACTTAGATTAAAAAAAAAAAAAAAAAAAGTTTTAAAAATGGAATGAGTCATCCCTTGATTAGAGATCTGTGTATAATCTTGGTGCCAAATCTTGTTTGGCACTGTTCCTAAAGATGTCTGCATCACCTCTATATTCTGATGAAGACCTATACTATCTTCTAATGCCTCATCATTCTCTTTGAAGATATATTCTATCATTTTATTTTGTAACTAGTGTTCTTTTATGTCTTTCCTTTTTTCTTGCAAAATCAAAGGTGAAAAAAGGAACCAATTCTGCCTCAGTGTTTAAATAGATGTTTTTTGTGGAATTTTTTTGTTTCTTTTCTTTTCTTTTAATCTTTCTGAGAACTCTAGAAGGGCCCTAATTTTTAATATCCTTTTGCAATCCACTCACATAAATTTTTGGTTTTTTCTTTGAGGATGATTGAGAAATTGAATCCTGGGTTATCGTAACAGTTTTCTTACATTTCCTTAGAATGCTGTGTCATGTACAACTTTGGTTTTTCATTTATGTTTTAGAAAGAAAATGTTATCTCCCCCCTGCCAAACATTATCCTTTTATGATTTAAGAAGATATACAAGTTATATATACAAGACAACATGTGAAATGAAGAGAAATTCCATGCTCTTAAAATGTAAGTTGAAATATTTTAATTATAAATAGTAGAAAAGCAACTCATTAATATTCATACTAATAGAGAAAAAACTGAAATCCATTTCTGCAACGTCAGAAGATCACAATAATCAGGAAATGTGACACAATTTCAGTAAGATGAAGATTTGAGTATACAACAGAGTAATCAATTAAATCACATTCTGAATGGCTTGAGCAGGCTTTGCTACATATGCCTGAGATTTACAATTAAGACACAGCCTAGAAGAATTCAATGATTCCATTTTCTCCTTGCAGAAATTAAAAAGGATGTGAATCAAAGGTCAAACATGACTTCTCATGTTGAATTTCATTGTTCAACAGGTCATTTGAAATTTTCAAGGCATAATTTAATATTCTTAGAATTAGCACTTTTTACTTAGCCAAACAGCATAATAGAATTATCAGGGTGAAAAAAACTTAAGTTAAAATGACATAAATAGTAATTCATGAAACTCAGTATCTCTTGGTCCAGTGATCATAATAGAATACCTCATTAACATTTAAAAATACTACAAATAAAAAGAAAGGGAAAAAAAGGAAGAGAGAGAACATTTAGAGCATATTCATTATTTCATCTTGGTATGTTTTACAAATATAATTATAGCTATATTTTGGAGTCAGAGATGACTGCTTTGTTCAGTTTTTCACAACAAAAGAAAAATTATTTTATACAACATGAAAAGCATTTAATATCTATTCATTCATATTTTATTATGAATATATTTTATACTATGTATAAAATTTTATACTATGTATGTTCATATAACATAATTTTATACATTATATGTATATAATTTCATTATTTTTTCTTTTAGAAATTACTTAAATTGCTTTTCTTAAATATATTCATGTACATAAAGACAACACACGCCCCAGTAAAAAATAATATAGTCTCTATTTTTAAATTTTCATACAGGAGATATTGCAGGTTTAGGTGAAATTTGAGAAATAGTTAATTTTAATGCAAAATAATTTTTCTATTCAGCCAAAATATTACACAGCTTAAAAGTAATATGAACCTGTCCACAGCATTAGGTTTTCTCCTACCCTTTTCTGGTCTATTTTCCATTATCTAAGTCAGGCTATAGAACTTATCTAAGTCACTTCATCCCTTTTATCTTTTTAAAAAACCAAGGTGCCCATGTATTACACTATCTTAACTCACATCATTTTATAAATCTGCTTTTCATAAAAATCATATTGAGTTAAGCATATTTTGCCTTACTCAAAAAATTGCTTAATCATTAACAATGAGGCATTTCCTCTATTCTTATTTCCAAAATATAAAAAACTATAGGTTAAAATAAACAAAACTAAGCAAGGAAATCTCTCTCCTCTTGGGAGTCATTCTTTTTTTCTTTTTTAAAGACTAAATAGAATTTATAACAAGAATGCATGAGTTGTTCCATGTAAGGCAAGATACTGGTCTTATCTATTAACCAACAAGTCAAAGAGAAAACAATTGGATGACGCATCAACAGACAATGAAAAGGATTTTGAAAAATCCAGTGGCTAGTCCTCATTACAAAAACCCTAAGTAAACTAAGGATAGAAGACCTCTTAAATAACGTAGACTATTTAAGAAAAATCACAGCAAACACTAAGATAATTGTAGTTAAAACAGAAAACTTGCCAGGTTTGTCTGCTTATTATGATTTAACATAATGGAGGGATAGCACGTAAGACAAGAAAATGAGAACTTTTAAAGCTTTAGAAAAGAAAGCTCTAAGATGACACGATTTATATAATTAACCTCCCAACAAAAAGAAGTTACTAGACTTAAAGCAATTTGTGAGATGGCTGAATTTAAGGTAAGTACACAAATTCATTAGCTGTCTTCTATTGTGCCAAGTAAGTATTTTAAACTAGAAATTGTTGGAGGGGGAGGAATTCCATTTTTACTGGTAAAACTATACATTAACCTAGGAATTGATTAACTTATAATATATGATTAGTTTCAGAGGTAGAGATCAGTGATTGATCAGTCTTATGTAATACCCAGTACTCATTACATTACCCAGTTACCCCATAACCCCACTCTTCTCCAGCAACTCCAGTTTGTTTCCTATGATCAAGAGTCTACCTTTGGTTTTGTCTTATTTTATTTTTTTCCTCTCTTCTAATGTGTACTGCAGAATGTAGAATATTTTGCTAAATTAACCAGACCATTTTCCTGACTAAAAGTTGGCCATTGCAAAGCAATGTATCTTCTTCCTACTGCTACTACACTGATCTATACATATTTAAATGTGTTTTTTTGTGATGTTCCTAAATTATATGTTCGTTCCAAATAAATCAGAAAAAATAGATACAGAAAGATATTGCCTGTAATTTTACTTCCCAGGAAAAAACACCATTAAAATTTTGGTATGCAATATATCCTTCTATAGAATATACCATACAAACAGATATAATATATACATATTGTATATGCATTTGTTTTTAAACTGACAGACATTTAAAAATATTCTATAACCTGCTTTATTTACTCAGTAGAATCATGAATACATTTTTGTGACAATATACATTTACATAATTTGTATCATTTTTTAATGTCTGTACAATATGATATTAATGGCTATACCAATTCAGCTAAAAATCTCTCACTGAACATCTTTCCTTTTAACTTCTGGCATTATAAACAATGCAGGAATGAATATTTGATTACTAAAATGTGTACATCCTTCTGATTATTTTTTTAGTACAATGCTCTGAGGTAGATTATCAATATATGTCTGTTACAATAATGATTGAATGGATGAGTAGAGTAAATGAGGATTTCAAAAATAACAACTTAAGGGGCATGCCTAGTTGACAATTCTGATTTTGGCTCAAGTCACTTCATAAACCGTTATACTTTCTCCCTTTGAATTATCAGAAAAAGAATATACGCATAATAGTTAAATGACTTTTATCCCTGGATGTTTCCTTTTTTTGAAGATTTTATTTATTTATTTATTTAACAGAGAGAGAAAGAGATCACGAGTAGGCAGAGGCAGGCAGAGAGAGAGGGGGAACGGGCTCCCCGCTGAGCAGAGAGCCCAATGGGGGCTTGATCCCAGGACTCTGAAATCATGACCTGAGCTGAAAGCAGAGGTTTAACCTACTGAGCCACCCAGGCGCCCCCCGCAATGGTTTCTTAAGATGTATGATTTTGTGAGACTACCAATAGTACCTGTGTAAGATAATATACACAACTAATATTGACAATGTAGAATAAACAAAATGACTATTTTAAAAATAGTGTAAATTCTGGCCTCAAACTGTAATCTTCCATTTTTTTCCTGAATAGACTATCTAAAGTTATATGGAAAAAAATATTTTTCAACATAATTCATAGGTCTCACACTCCTCTCTAAAGTTTTCTAAATTTGATTTACTAAGCATCTACTAAACATTTATGATTGCATTATGCTAGTCACTATGGGGAATACTAAAAGGATCTATAGCCAAAACCATACAACTCTACATGGCCATCACTATGTTATTTGGTGCCTCTTCAAAAGTAGTACCAGATTTCCTCTCCATGATGAGAAAGGAATATGTGGTTCATTTTCCAGCTGAGATAAATGGATGTGATATTTACACCAGCTGGAAGGAGGACAGAACTTCTCACCAATGGACAATGTGACAGCAATTCCACCCCTATTCTCAGCACAGTATCCTGCTTGTTTAACAAACACATTGGAAACTCGCCAGTTTTCAGGAATTCTCATCTTTGAATAGTAGCCAGATATTCACAATGAAACCAGAATAAGAGGCCAGATGTGTACCATATAAGAATTAGTTTTCTTTTAATTTGCTGTATCATGATAGTGGGTAATTTGTATTTAAAATTATAAATTATTTCACAGACTGACAAAACATGCAAAAGCTTACTTGAAATTAAAAATCACACACCTTCTATGCACAAAATTATGGAGCAAATCACACAGGCTGACTCCATATTTTGGCTATACCTAGTAATGAATCTTATTCAACCTATAGAATCCCATGGATTCTTACTGAGTTCACTACACGGAGTCTCACAAGGAAGGGATTCTATTTAGGCAAGGAGAGGCTTCTCAGTAAAAAATGCCATCCCAGACCTGAATAACTCAATGTTATTTTCGTATATCCCTTCTTCATCAAATATATTTATTTTCCTGGAAGGGAGGTTAAAGTATCAACAATGGTTTTAAACATTTGCTTGTCCTAATTTTAACAAAAACTTGTTCCCTAATTAGGAATCAAATATTTTGAACAATATCTTTCTTGCCCTCTATAAATAACAAAGTAAAATTGCTAAATGTAATGGAAAAAATAATAGGTAGCCAGCAACACAAACAAACCAAAACTCTACTATAAGCTAGTTTTGTATATTATTCTCTTAGGTTTTTCTATTGTTGGTATGGTTTTACTATAGTTGAGTAAAATTCTGAAATGCTACTTTCTTTAATCTGTAGAAGAACTTTGTTCTTTACTTTTCATCTTCTGAATAAGTGACAAATATTAACTGATTAGGAATTGTGGTGGTAATTACGATGATAATGAGCATCATTGCAAGATGTTAATCATTTAATAAAACCAACTTTTATTATGAAGCAAATTTAGAAGACGGGAATAAATAAATGCATGTAAGAAAGTGAGTTTTTAATTCAATCAAGAAGATCCATAGATGCTAAGATACTATGTTAAATATCACATTGGTACTGCATAGTAAAATTGCTTTATGAGAAAATAACAATTACTAAAACTATCCCCTATAGAATTCCCCAGCATTTTGCTACAAATATATTTATTTTAAATTAACCATATTTTCTGTAAATTGATTTCCTACAGGTTTATGTCCAGAAAGATTACCTGTAGTAGGAGAATTTCTACATAAATCCGAATGTATCCCACTCTCTTATTTAACAACTTTCCCTAAATACTTGTTATTCCTTCTGGGTTCAGAAACCTGGTATGGCATTAAAGTGCATGTGTGTGGCATCAACTCAAATTTCAAATGGTAATTATAGAAATATTTTCTGTGATCATATCATGTTTAACCATTCATATGGTTAACTCATATAAAGTTTAAACCATTCTCTAGATGCAGGGAATACCAAAATGGCAAACCAGATCTGAAAAAAAATGTTTATTTGCCCAAAATCTGCTAATAGTGTTTTTCTAAATTATGGTTTATATGTTTGTCATTTACCCATTACCATGAACTGATTCAAAAGTTCCTAACCAGGGGCACCTGGGTGGCTCAGTGGGTTAAAACCTCGGCCTTCGGCTCAGGTCATGATCCCAGGGTCCTGGGATCGAGCCCCACATCAGGCTCTCTGCTCAGTGGGGAGCCTGCTTCCTCCTCCCTCTCTGCCTGCCTCTCTGCCTACTGGTGATCGCTGTCAAATAAATAAAATCTTTAAAAAAAAAAAAAAAGAAAAAGAAAAAGTTCCTAACCAAAGGAACTGTCTGCAAAATAAATCCTTCGAGTTGCAATGCCATTGCCAGCTTTGGCTCAGAAATAATAAAAGGAAATGACAATGACCAAAAAAGGGATTCCAGAGTTGAGTATGGATTTTCTTCTAGTGACAGGTATTTTTTTTTTAAATCCAAAGCTTAATAATTATTTAGATAAAGGATGAGTTTGTGTGTGTCTGTGTGTGTGTAATCGACACACACAAAGGAGGGGATTAAATATTTTTAACAATGGTTCAATAGTATTAACAAAAATTCAAATACCTTTAAAAAAAAAAGAGAGAGGAAAAAGAGGGGCCCTGAAAATAACTGACATAGACTCTTTTAATCCTGAAATTTCAAAGGGCATTCAAGCTTCCATCATTCATTTTGACAGTTTATAGAGGCAACACCAATTTCATCCTGGATGAAGGAGGAAACTACAAAACAAAACAAAACAAACACAAAGAACAAAACAAAGACACCTTGAAATAAATATCAAACAGGCAAAAAGTCATGGAAAAAAACATACAAATTTATCTTACAATTTAGCCTGCGAACTTCCAAGTTGATAGTTCAACTATGTTTTCTAATAATTAGCTTCAAACTATTTGTTTATAGTGATATTTTTTCAACAGAAAAAAAAATCTGAAGGACAAATCAAATTTATTTATAAGGCTCCAAGAATAAATTACTTTAGGCAACTCTGCTATTAGTTTTATTAATGAAAAGCCTATCTTAAAGAAGCAAGTCATGCACTGAAACCATTCTGTTTTTGCAATTCATCAATAGTTAATTTGGAGTTCACCGGATACCTGCTCTGAATAGAAGCTAAGAATTATTCTAACCTGCCATCCAAAAAAGCCCTTGATATTAATATTAACACAGTGTATCACATTCAGACGGTGCCTCATCAATAATAGTTCATGAAAAATTACCAGACTTTACCTAAACATCACCTTCCAGAAACAATTAGAAGCATGCTTAACCCAAAGGCATCAATGATGGGTCATTCAGCATCTCATCTAATTTTTTCCCTTTTACAATCAAGCTTATAAAAGTTGCTTTCTGACTAGAATGATGTTGAAATTAGAAAAATATAAAAATAAATCTGTCAATATTTTTATATCTACTTGACACTTTAATGTGTGCCTAATACTATCTTATTTTAAGCCCTCCACCAATAAAATGATTCAAACCCAAAACTGTCTTACTTCCCCAATTTGCCTAATGAATTTTGTTCTTTTATGGTTTGTAACACAATTTCCTGAAGCTTTCTGAGCATCATCATTCACTTGTATTCATCTCTAATTTATTCTTATTTTTTTTCCTTCATTCAGTGACTCTGCTTTAAAAACAGATCTGTCAGTCAAGGATTTTTTTTTTTTTTTTTAGATTTTTATTTATTTATTTATTTATTTGACAGACAAATCACAAGCAAGCAAAGAGGCAGGCAGAAAGAGAAAGGAGGAAGCAGGATCCCTGCTGAGCGGGATTCGATCCCAGGACCCTGGGATCATGACCTGAGCCAAAGGCAGAGGCTTTAACCCAGTGAGCCACCCAGGGGCCCTGGTCAGGGAATTTTATATTAAGTCTTCATATTCACTAAATTAAGAAAGTCATCTTCCCTGATCAAAATTCACTGTAAATTGCTATATTAGAAGTTCACACTTCTAAATCACAAAACATTTGAAGCTTATTAGTCCAGAAATAGTATGATACCTTGGCTTCCGTTTTGCCACTTAATTAAGCTCAATTAAATGTTCTTAAAATTTATGTCTCTAAGATTTCCTCACCCCCTAAAAAAGGATGGAAGCTACTTTTTTTTTAATTTAGGGTATTAGAAATATTTCTTACTTTCTCCTGGATAGAAACTTCTTTTTCCAGAGACACTCTGGGTTGCTTCTCCAGCTAGAGAAGGTTTCCTTCCTGTTTCAAGGAACACTGAATCAGCATTTTCTGTGGGTGTTAAAGTCCCAAGGCACTTGTAGCACCTGGTGGTTTGTCTTAGTCTTTTCTCTCCACCTCCTCCCGCAAAAAAAAGTATTTATATTTTCTCACATTCTGGGAAGCTCCTCAGAAGACAATTAACAAATTATTGACTGTTGATGCTCCTAGGGAAAGGTTCCACATTTATTTGCCTATATATACAATTCAGGGCACTTTTCTTTATCATAGAAATAGTCGTTAAAATTCCAAAAAATGGAAAATGTGAATAAAATATATACCATAAGAATCTTTTTTAATGGAAGGCACTGTCTCCCCTAAATCTGTTAGAAAGGATCTTGACCATGAAAACAAATTTTATGATGACTTCCATGTTCCCCCTTTATTTAAGAGGCAAGTATCTTAAAGGTAATTGACATGTCTCTTCTATGTAACACTCCCCATATTATATGGTGGATAGACATTATCTAGTTACTAACAAAGCTGGAGCAAAGACTGACAATCTCTGTTTTTTTTTAAAAAAACTATTTCCAAAATGCAACTCTGAAGATCAGGATAGAACCACAAAACTATGAAGAAAATTTGAATGTTCTTTTTAAAAACTGTAGTTAGAGATAAATTATAAACTGGGCAAAAATAATCAGCACTTACAGACTGCTGACAGGTGAAACTATTTACCAGTTTTATAATGTCAGTACATTTTAACACATCTGAAAAACATAAAATGAGCTGCATTCATTATAAAATTTTTTTTATTCCAATGATGTAGAGAAACATAGTCATGGCTACTGTTCATGTATAAATGAAGTTTTATGGAACCATTATCCTGGCCCTCACCACATCCAAAGATGTTTCTATTGAAATTAATCTATTAACATATAGGAATTATAGATCCCCAGTATAAAAAGGTCACTAGAAAACTGCAAAAAGAACCAAAGTTGAAGATCTTCTCTGCTATCCTGACTAGAACTGTTTTTGTAGGACTCTACAGTTAAGAATTGTGTTAAAGATTTATTTAAAGACATAATAGAACAAAACAAAGAAAAATATGTAACAGAGAATGCATATGGCCAACAATGCCTAGAATATTATCTTACAGGGAAAAAAATGCCAACCCTCACTCTGTAGTATATATGCTTTGCCTATTATATTTTCCTACTACATAAAAAGTCTTAGATTCCTAAAAGAAAAGCATATAAAGAGAAACAATCTTGATTTTTCCTGCTGAGTCACAGGCTGAAGGTTCTAACTGGGACAGGAAAGAATGACTATTTCACTCATATATATATATATATATATGTGTGTGTGTGTGTGTGTGTGTGTGTGTGTGTATGTGTGTGTGTGTGTGTGTATACATATACATACATAAAATTACCACCAAATGTGAATGTATATGTTAGAAGTTAAATGTATATTGGCCTCTATCTTTAACACTGATAAAGGCACCATGTTGTATTCTTATTTTAGCCAAGATGTGCTTTGGCAAAGGGAAGTTTCTTTAGTGAATATCAACAAGTCAACTGAATGGCATTAAGAGAATCTCAGAAGATAAACAGCTTAAGAAGTAATTAGCTTATACTATATCCCAAATTTTATTTACCTCTCAATAACATGTACCCCATCCTGTTGTAAATACTTTATAGATTTAATAATTTCTTAGTTATACAATGTTATGAGTTAAATCTGCCCATAAAGTTATCAGGAGATTAGATTGAGGTTGCAGATTCAACCCCTGTTAGTTTTCCTTTCTGCTACAGATCCATGAAATGACAGAAAATATGTTCTTAAAGATCCAGAATATCAGAAAATAAAAGAGAGTGGCAAAGACAGATGACAGATTTTGAGGGATTTCTTAAAAACAGGAAAGAAAAAATAAATGAGGGAAGTAAATCCAGAGGTTCCCATAGACTAAAACTTTTTTTTTTTAAAACACATGGCGCAAAAAGCTACACAACTGGGAGTGAAGGAAGCTCCAACCAGGAAACGTACCCCAGGCACCCCGGCCAGCGGCCTCTCCTCTTCCTGACAGGTGTGGTGAAAGAAAGAACATGGTGCAGCCATGATATTTACTTCTAGGCAAAGCAGTAAATGTGGTCACTGAGGATGTGTGTAGTGGGCTACTGGGCCTGGTTCCCAGATGCTGCTGCTACAAGTGGTCCTGAAGCTCCTCCTCTTCATCCTCCTCCACAACCACCACACTCACCAGCATCACCGTCATCAGCAGAGCATCACCAGCAATATTCATCAAGCTCACCACATTTCAGGCACTGTGCTAAGCAATTTTATGTGCATCCTTTTATTAAATCCTTAGCTCCAGCAGGTAGATACGATGATTAGCTCTATATTATAAATGAAAAAACTCAGATAGGAAGGGGTTACATAACTTTCCCGTGGTTACTGCTACTAACTTATAAAGCTAAGTTCAAGCTCAGATCGATCTAGCTTCAAGACCCAATTACTTAACCATCAGAACTTTCTGTTTTACTAAATACTCAACATGGAGACTACTATCACCAACATCCATGTGCATTTTCAAACACAATGAAAATTGTGTTGAGCAGAAAACTAAAAATCACTCTACTTTTGAAGGATATCAACATTATGAAAGATAGGTACCAATCTTACTAAAACAAGAATTTACATTGGAGACAGAAGATATAAAAGCAAATATAAGTAATAAGTACAAGTATAAATTTGAAGAACCAAAAAAGGACTAAGAATTTTAAAAATGGAAATATTGGAAAGTATAAGACTTTCGGAATAAAAACTCTATAGCTATGGATTGATTGGATGCAGCTACAACTCAAGTTACTAAACTGGAATATTGAGCTGAGGCTTACTTCCAGAAAGCAATGCAAAATATCAAGGAGGTGGAATGTGTGAATGGAAGAAAGTTTAACAGGCATGAACATTAGTTAAGAAAGTTCTCAAATCCATCTAATTATATTTCAGGTAGAACAGACAGAATAGATGTGGCAAAATAAAATTTCCCAAAGTGAGGATACACATGTTTCGTTCAGAGATTTATCAAATGCTGATCAACATGAAAAATTATATTCACAGATTATCTTGATAAAATTTTAGAACATTTAGAAAGAATAGAAGAATGTGTTTTTATTTTGAAGCTTTCTGATGAAAATCCAAAACGCTTCCACAGAAAAGGAATAAATATTGCCCATATCAGAAGGAAAAATCAGACTGGTATCAGACTTCTCATTTTTAGCTCTGGTTAGCAGAAGACCATGAACATCGAGCCTGAAACAAATGATTTTGAAATATTTACCTATATAAAAAATTAAATTACAAAAAAAATTTTAATTAAAATTTCTAAGGGAAGAAAGACAAAGTTTAAAAAGCCAGCATTAAGTCTGAGAAACATGTCTGTCCCCGATATAGCGGACAAAATATCAATATCCAGAGTACATAAAATATTTCACAACTCTAAAAGAAAAATAATAAAGATATAAATAGAAAAATTAGAGGAAAAACAAGTAGGTAAAAATGGCCAAAACATGTGTAAAAAGATCTCTTACCTCACCAGTGAGCAGGAAAATAGAAATTAAAAAGTAGCACACTTTTCTCTTCATCACACTGAGACAAGCAAAACATGATAATAATCTGTCTTGGTGAGGTACGTAAAACAAAAGTTTTATATGCTGATAATGAAAGAATAAATTGGGAGAATCTCTTCCAGAGTAATCTGGTAGTTGTCACATCTTAGTAATTTCATTCTTTCAATTTTATCAGTCTTTATTTACATAGGAATAAATATACATCCATGTGTGAGTAAAATGTGGATAGTTCCTCATATTGTGATTATTATCCAAATAATTTATTAACAAATATTAAGAATTTCCTATTTAATCTAGTACAGTCATCAGTATGAAAAGCATTAAAAAATAAAATAAAAATTACACCCCAGAAATCTAGGTGCTTTTTAAGGCATGGTCCTCATTTTCTCATTCCAAATATTCTTTCCTATATACAAGGAGTCAGTTTCAGGTTAATATATAACTTGTGAAATGCATGCTCTTTTGCCCACATCCTCAAGTGGAATTTGTGGTAACATATTTAGAATAATCAGTGGTCCCAGATCCTGTTACAAACTTAGAACAAAATAATGAACAAATGGATTATCACATTTGAGCATATCTTACATGTATTTTAGGAAACAAGAATCTTAAGTAGGGAAAGACCAGAAGTATAGTCTTCATGATCACTGAAGTATCTTCCTACTCTACATTCAATTCATATGAATAGACTTAAGGCAGCTTCCGAGAGAGGGTGCATATGTCCTTCGCTATTTTGGAACATTTGCTGTTGGCTTTGTTGGAAGAGCTTGTCAATGAATCAATAATAACTTAGAATCTGGACATTTCTTTGGGGATTAATGGCTAGCTAAGTAGAGTTATTCAAGCCAAACGCCATTAACTCCAATTGGTCCCTGTCCAGTTTGTGGCAGTTTCAGTAAAAGAGCACTACAAAATACAGACTTACTTTTTTAAACTTCACTCCAAAGTTTCCTTAGCACACATCATTTGTAAACAATCAAAAAGATTGATTTTAGAGGCCAAGCTGTCGATACTCTATTCAGTTCAGAAAATCTGTAAGTCTAAATCTGGATACCTACTTTTGAAATCTTCATACATTAACTCAAGTCTATCCAGAGAACTGATATAGTTCTGATGCTACAGTGATTTATGGAATATGGATTCTTCTATAAGGGTCAGTTGTATCTTTAATATGCAGCTGATAGAAATAATCCACATGAGTTCCACCTATTCCTTACATGTAGCTTGCAACATTGATGAACAGTCCAGTGGCATACCTAAATCAGCCTAATTCCTGATCCTTCTCTTTTTTATGGCATTGGTTCCCATTTAACAACTCATCTGTTAAAGTACCCAGATTGAAATAATACAGACTTCTTTTAACAGAAACTATTGGTATTTATTTTCTCCCCAAAGGAACACTTGATGAGGTGAACAATATGGTTTCATGCCTCTCGTTACTAGGACAATGTGAACAACCAAGTCAGGAGGTGCCCAGGTGGCTCAGGTGGTTAAGAGTCCAACTCTTGACTTCAACTCAGGTCATGATCTCCGGGTCATGAGATCGAACTCCATGTGGGGCTCCATACTGGGCGTGGAGCCTACTAAGATTCTCTCTCTCCTTCTCCCTCTCCCCACCCCCACTCCTCTTGAAAGAAGGAAAGAAAGAAAGAAAGAAAGAAAGAAAGAAAGAAAGCAAGCAAGCAAACAAGCAGGCATTAACCATTAAAAAAAAATTGCTAAGTCAAAAGGTTCTCACCAGCGAGAGGATTCTTTGGAAAATGAGTGTCGTGATACATGAACTTTAGACCAAACTCAGAGGTTAAGAGTGGACCCCATATTTCCTGCCCTATTTAATTTTGTATTATTCTTATGGTCTATAAACTAATACAGCCAAGATGTTATTGAGATATAATTCATTGAGATAAGTTATAATTCAATGAAGAAACAGAGTATTCCAAAAAAAACTCCATGCAGGGTCTCAAAGCACAAACTTTAGCAGCAGCTATACCTGATTTGCAAATGCTTTTGCTCCCCTGTATTAGCTATGTGAGGTTGCCTAAATTATGTATTCTACCTAAACATTGGCTTTCCCTTCTGCAAAATGGGAGCAACAATAGTATCTACTCCATTAGGTTGTTGTGAGGATTAAATTAGATTACCCATGCAAATTCTCACAACAGTGGCTGATAAACAGTAAGCACCCAACATACACAGATTATTTGTATTTCTGTTGCCCCAGTTTTGACCTATCTTTCTCTCTTTATAATACCCTCCCTCCTTATCTTTCAATTTCTTTCTCCTATTTTCTTCACCATTTTTTCCCTTTCTCTTTCACCTATTTTTCTTTTTCTCAAAACTCAGGAACTCAGGTCCTCAAAGAATTCTCTCTTCTTTTTTACTCAGTGTTTTTAAGATATTATAAAATTCTGCTAGTTTTTCCTAATTGGAGGGATGGTCAGTGAGAATAAAGCATGTTAGAAATAGAATATTTTGAAATTTGTAAAGTTTTAGTTACAATATCCCCAGTTCATCTTACAAACACTTTTTAAATCTAGTTTCAAAAAACATGCATAGGGAACACTTCAAATACTCCTTTGAATTCTTCACCCCTTACCTTACTACTAAGGAGAATACTTATGGAAACACTGTTTGCTCTGCAGAGTACAGAGCAGAATCTGGGGATAATACTTTTTTTTTCATTCTGTCATTTAGTACAGATAAAGACTTCGACTTCTCTTATCACTCCTCTCCATTCTAAATACTTTTCCAACTTAGATTTGGACCCACATTCATCTCTGCATCCTATTTAAAAATGTGATTTCTGCTCTCCCAACTCAATAAGCCAACACCTTCTAACCTCCTTTTTCTCCTGCCAGCTCTTCCCCAGATCACGTGCTTGCATGCTGTTCAAAGTGCTGAGAGTGTCATAAAGAACAAGTTTTCCCAGGCTGACACCTCAACATTTCTCAAATCCTCAACTTCTTCGGAATATAGAGAAATGGAGATAGCAGAGAATAGTGGTGGGGAAAACATGCACTTTGAAGAATCCAAGAGAACTGGGTCTCTGTTCTGAATCTACCATCATTCATGTGTTTATTTACTCTTTTCTTCGTGTATTCATATATTCATTCAGCAAAATACTTCTTGACCATCTGCTGCGTGTACCATACTAGAACCTGGAAATATATTATTGAATGAGACAGACTTAGCTTTTTCTCTCAAAGAAATAACAGGTTGTTTGTTGTCCTGAGTAAGCTTTAAGCATTTGTTTCATTTTTCTTCTCTGAAATGGGGAAAGATAATCTCAGCTCACACAATTATTGAACATAATTGAGAGATACAAGGCATACACAAATATCTGTAATTTTTTAACAGTGAAAGGAATGGGATATTCCTTGTGGCCTTCCCTCCTCCACTTTCTGCAAAAAGTGACCTCCTCAATAATTCATCTCTATGGGTGAAAAGAAAAGTCCAGCTGCAGCATCTCACGGATACAGATGCTTGTGAGATCGGAGAGCTGATTGTAACAGGAAACCTAGGCAAATGAACTTTCCGTTGAGTGTTCTTGATTATCTATCCAAAACAATGGTATTATTGCAATAGACTCTGAATAAACTTTCAGCAGAACATGCTCCCTTTTAAAAAATATCTGCACTCCTGTACTAATGTGTTGCCTGTTCTTTCCAGTTCTCATACATTCACACATCCCCTTTCCACATGTCAATGAAATCTCTGCACTTCAAGGAGAAAGATTTGGAAAAGAGTACCAGAAAATAGTTTGGCATTAACTACATACTAAATTTCCAGAAAACATAGATTCTCTTAAGTCTTAAGAATGTGATTCAAGGGGCACATTCTCCTGAGATAAAAATAGGTTGACAATACAAAGTATTAAAAGATGCCGAAGCAATACAAGCTTTTTATTGTTAATTTCATTCTTGTGACTTTGGCTTCAATAAAGGATTGATCCCAGTTGAACACTTCCTCATCTGGTGGCTGCTCTGGAATTTCTGCCACTACTTCCCAGACATTTTATCTATTTTTATTTATATCATCAATGGCTAAAAAGGAGAATTCTGTATCAAGAGTGTACATGTATGAATCTTTTCAGCCTAAAAGCCTAAGACATACTTTGAAAGAGGATACATATATACTTCAGAACTTGACCAGTTTTCTCTCCATCTCCATGAGGAACTGGCACCAAATCAATTTGGAGAGGGAGGGTGGGAGAGAAAAAGAGAAAATGAATAAACCTCACTGCTATTTCTATTGACAGAGTTCTTCTCAACAATATGTCAGCTTTTTTCTATATACTTATAACCAGAAACTGCTCAATATCTGAATCTAACATTTAACCAAATAATAACTAATGGTACCCAACATGAGCAGACATCTATGACAGATTCAGGTACCCATCAATAATTAATGTTTTGTTTCATTACACACACACACATTCTCCAAATACTAGCTAACATAACTAGTATTAAGTAGTTTGAGTGTTAAAATCACAAGTGATCTCTTTTGTTTCCCAACCAACTAGTGAAGTTGATAAACACTATCTGCATTTGTAGAAAATAAACTGAGGCTTAAAGAACTTAAATAACCTTGTCTGAGGTCACACATATAGACAGCAACAGAAAGAATTGAAATGTAAACATTCTGTCCTCAAAGATTTCCTTAGCCATACATGATAGGACCTTAAAAGGTTACCACCCTCCTTACTTAGCACACAGTGGGAATACAATAGAAAATATAATCTGGGACATCAGTCAATCTGAAGGCCCCAAAATAGGCTTAGTGCTTATAAATGGCACAGTTCATTGGAGCCAGAATGCTACCTATTATAAAAATAAGCTGTTGGCTAGACCAGAAAGAAATCAAAGAAAGCCCCATGAGGATTAAGGAGAAGATGTAATGAAAATCAGGAAGCTGGTTTAATGAGAAAGAAATTCAATATATTTCACCTTTTCTTCAATCTTTTTGTGTTTTCTGTATTCATCTAGGAACGACTCAGTCTGTTTTCTTACTACAGCTTTACTTTTTCACATAGCCTAGATACTATTCATGTTTCTTTAGAAGCACAGTACCAGAATAGTTTCAGGGGATGATTTTAAAAAGGATGGACTATTAGTAAAGACAGATGGATCAACATAACATGTGGGTTAATTGTTAATAGATATCTTTAGACGTTACTGGCAAGCCTGTAGGTACAGAAGTATGAAACAGAATTTACCAAGTGTATGATTTTACAGAATAACTTAATTTTTTATAACCATAAGCTACATAAACTAAGTCCTTTCTAATGACTTCTAAAATAACACATACAAGAAACTCAAATACAGGGACATATAAGGATCGGGAAAAAAGTACAGGGACGTATAAGAATCAGGGAGAAAATGCAATTAATAAGAACTATTTGAAATATACATATACTAATTGGTATAGTATCCTTGAGTTAAGGAAAGGTAAAGATGGTTATGGGAGAAAAGAGTTACATATTAATTGTTCACAAAGAAAACTAATCTCAGAGTAATTGGATTGGAAGACACCATAAAGAATGGATACACTAATACCTTCATTTCACTAAATGAAAATGGAAGCCCAAATAATGTATACCATATGCACATTGATTTGGTTAGTCTAGGGCTCTTCCCACCACATACACTGCCCCTATGATTTTTTTGTTACGTAAAAAATACAGTACTAACTTGCTTCTTTATGTTCTATGCGAGGCTCCTTCTGATCTTTAGATTTCTTCTTTATATTTGCATCACCCCAGTCCTTCAAACCTTCCCTTTAATAGTCAATGGCTGAATTTTGTTTCAATCTAACTTCATTCTATTAAGACTTAACTCTCCAACTTGTCATTATTCTTTTGAATTCTCAGACCATCACCCGAATCCCTTGTCCCATTCACCACAGAAGTTGTCTGCACATGTACAGTTCATGATAAAATATGGCTCATTCCTGTAAAATGCTATGTAAGTGGAATGCTCAGACAATTTCAGATTCTACACAACAAGACTGCTCCATAGACCATCTTACAATTCACAGTAAGCTCCTCATACACTACTTGCAACAGATTCTTCACAACAATAATTATATATACAAGCACATCCTTCTCTGGTCTATCCGCGCCATCCACTGGCATGACGAAAGGGTTACTATCATGTAGAAAAGGGAAACCCCAAGCACCTCACAAATGTCTGTTATTTACTGGTGCATATTTTAACCTTCACCACCTTTCCACATTCCTACCCTTGGTATTCTAACTCACCCTTCCAGAACACACGTTTCAATTTCCAGAATATACAACAAAATCTAAAAAACAAGTATTAAGTTTCGTTTACCATGTTCTTTGTGCTAGACACAGTTCTAAGCATTTCACATTCATCATTTACTGCCTTGTTTCAAGACAGACACTGTCACTGTCTCCATGCACAGGTGAGAAGACTGAGACAGAGGTTAAATAATCTGATTGCTTGGGGTCTGGGGCTCAGCTGGTTACATAATCTGATTGCTGGACCAGGCATTTTGGATTTAGAACCTATACTCTTAAGTACTAAGTTTCACTAAGTTTATTAACATGCACACAAATGTACATACATTTGACAAACTACACTGAGGCTTAATGTTAGCTGTATTTTGCCTTCTGTTCTTCAAGGAACACAATCATTATAAGAAGAAGAATACACACTTAAATATGGAGAAATACTACCCTCAAGCACCCAACTCTACTTGATCACTAGTTGAAAGCATTCAGGTTTGCACAGATTCTCACACTCAGAGTTTATCAAGAGTTTCCTCTACAGAGAAAAGGAACACAACCAGAGAGACATAGCAGAAGTCTAAGCTAAAGACCTAAGCTTGTATCTTTTCTATGGCAAACCTCATCATAATCAGAGGAATAATTTTTAAGCTGCCTTTTCCATAAAGAGTATTACTAAATTAGATGCAGTTCTCTATGGGAGGATGCTTTAGGTGAGTATCATACATCCCGGAAATGCTCAATAAATATTAACAGATACTTAACCAATGCTATAGATAATATAAATTACACATATAATACATACATCCGAGTTTTTAAAAAGCATAAATTAAAAATAGAGTTTAAAGTTGCATACAAGAACACTAAATGAAAAATTAACTCCATGAAAGCTACAGCAACCACAGGATACAAAATATCTGGGACCATACTTGGTAACTAAATATGAACAGTGATGCAGTTATATTAGGCTTTTTATTCCTTTCTTCAAAATTCACTCTCAATATGATTTTCAGCTTTAAATACTGAAGTCACTCAAGCTTGAAGAAAAGTATTTGCACTCAGTTCAAGATAAATACAGGGTGAAGATCTTGAATATAAAGGATCATGGCAAAAGAAATACATTGATAAGAATATTACTAAGGCCTAAACCATCAATCAATATGTCAATTATTGTCAATTTGGGGGACAGCAGCATTGTTTAATGGCTGACAAAAAGGGTTAAACAGGAAAATAAAGAATTGTGCATCTGGAAAGGATCACAGAGATCATTTGGTCCTACCTTCTAGTTTTCCAGATGAGAACACTGAGACACAGACAGGAATAGTTACTACCCCAATGCCACCATGAATCAGTGGTAGAGAAAGGTAAGATCTCAGAGGGGCCTATATCTGAGAGACAACATTTGAAAATGGGAGAATCTTGAAAGATGTCACCAGATTTTAAAAAAATTCTGCATCCCATCCTATAGTTTATCTTTCAGCCATGGATAAATGCATCTGCAGACATGTCCTGGCTTTATATAGAGTAGCCCAGCTCAGAGATTCACAGCAATAATTCTTGTGTGACTAAGCAAAGGCCTCAGCTGCTATAAAGCCTGGCATGCTTTAACCTCCTCGTTGTCATCCTGGTCCAATCCCTCACTGCAGGAAGGGCTCTTAGAGGTAATAACTTCTTGCATTCTAAAAATCTCAGATAATTTTAGTAGATAAGTTTTTAAATAGGTTATGTTCTTCTAAGTACATACGTGGGTAAATAAGGCTATTATAGAGGGAGATCTTGGGTATGTGGAATATAAATGACTTTGACAATAAACAGTTCACAGAAATACTAAGTTCTTGTGACTAAACTGAAGATAGGGGAAATAAAACAATCACTTCTCTGGAAAGATGATAAATGGACAGTTTGTGGGAAGAAAGTGGTGGTAATCTTTTTTTTTTTTAATCTGTATTTTTATGGCACAATGCTACAACTGTGTATGTACTCTGCTTAAATAATATTCACTTGAAGGAAACCATCGTCTCACATCTTTTTCCAGGAAAAGCCTAGATAAAAATTGGTGAACTAGGATGAGGTGGGAGAAGGTGGGCTCAGTTTAGGCCCCTCGCCTAAAAAGCTGAGTCAGAGTAAGCATAAGATTAGTTCAAACTAGCTCAAGTCTTGGAAGCATGTATGTATTTATGTTTACATGTACTTATGTATTTATTTTTCACACATTTTAATTAGTATCAAAGATAGTAGTGATGATGTAAAACAGCCCTGGAATAAAAACCACAACACTTCATTTCACATTCCAAATATGCATTTACTGGTTTCTGGTCTTCATCAAACCAATAGCTTCAGGTTTCTAGAGCTAGAAAAGAAAAATCTTAGAAATAGCCGAGGGCAACTTCCTCATCTCATAGATGGGGAAACTGTGCTTAAGACTTGTCAAAAGCAAAGACTAGGTAATTAAGTGGCTGAACTGGGACTCAGTGAGAAACCACTTGAACCTCTTTCAATACTATCTTCTACACACTGTAGAAGCTGGAAAGTTAAAACCCACCTTCCACAGATCCTTTTGATATTTAAATTCTTCACATGATCAAGGTTTTACCAAACTCACAAAAGCAGAGAATGAACATCATGAATGGGCTAGTAGAGAAGCAAAGCTTCTGGGTCTCTGTTATAATTACCTAATTTGCAGGCTGCATTTAGGAAGATAAATTAATTAATGAAGATTTTCTCTTTCTCCTTTTTTATGGATCATAAAATTGGAAAAGTTGCAACGAAACATTTGAAATATATTTTTAAGTTTGCATATAGTGCACAGAAATTCGTCACAATTTCTTAACAGGGCTTTTTTAAGTACTCTTTTTTTCAATTAGGGGACCAAATTTTCCCCAAGGAAATATCTCCAAGTTTTAAATATATAAAAGGGAAACATTTTAGACAACCTGGGCAATACTTCTGAAGACCAACACATAATGAACATAATTTCTTAAATAATATGGACTGTTTACACACGTACATGTATTCTTATTTGAAGTATTATGAAGATTTTTGAATTTTTAGAAGAGACGAAATCAAAAGGGAAAACCAGAAGAAAATGTACATTCTAGAAAGGCCACGTCTAGTTTAAGGGAAAAAAGCAGGGCTATCGTCAAAAGCAGCCAGAGGAAGACAGACCAAAAGTTTTTTACAATTATAATTAAGGAATCTTTCCAGCTGATGAAAATTTGTATGTACTACACTGCTTCCTTACTTAATCCTGCCCATTAACTATAATATAAACATTTTAAATCAGGTATTTCATCCAAAAACCTCCATAAGTTTATTAGATACGAACAATATTGATATGCAATAAATTGTTACTCATCCAAACACACACACGGAGAAAACACTTAAGGTCAGATATATTTCAGCTGCGTTTAATAAATATTCTCATTCCTAAATTAAGCCATCTTGTGCTAACTAGAATGCCACTGCAAACAGGATGGTGAAACACAGGAGCCATTTCTCCTGTGGCATCCAAAGAAAATCTTTCACATTCAAACTGCCTTTTACATTAATGGACATGCTAAAAGGATTTGCATTCAGTTATTCATGAATCATTGTTATTTTATTACTTCAGAGATAATGGACTGCATTCACTTCTTATCATGTTTGATTCTAATAGATTTTCAAAAAGGAACTTTGGCTGGACACAACTTAGACAAATGTTATTAAGTATATGATTGCAGGAGGATATCTATGTAGAGTGTTTAGAATATGCCTGCCACACATTTAATGCTCCATTAAAAAGCTATTAATGTTATGATTAGAAAATAAATCTACAGTAAAGTGGTACTGATGACAGAAATATATTTTAGTATCTTGTAGATAAATTTCTGGTATTTCAAAGTATTTTACAAACTTCTGTACAATACATAAACTACCACAGTGTGAACTCCTTTGAAACAAGGACTGTCTATCCCACAGAGAGTACACTATCAATATAATATATATTTGTAATATTAATTAAGACATGAATGAATGAAATGCAGTTAGCCAAGTGCTAGAACATGCCGTTCTTAGAATATACATGAATGTGTCTGGTCTGTGTAACAAGAGAACGGGATTCCCAGAAAATTAAAACTAAAATTGACTAGCATACCCATTGTCTTGTTGAAAACATATTCTGGAAAAACACTTGAAGCAATAGCTTAACTGTTATAGCAAAGCATGCTTCCAAATGCTATAACCTGAAGAAGACTAGACCATTCTGCCAAAGTGCCTATAGATCCCCATCACTGGTGTTACTCCTTTGTGCAATATGCTAGCATAGGACCTAGAGTTGTAGAAGAAAGGCAAACACCACATGATAATTCTCCACGTTACCTTATCTTTTTTGGTCCACTATAGTCATTTCTTATTTATTAATCACTTATTCAATAAATATGCATTGAGTTCGTATTACATGGCATATATAATAGTCAGATATGGCCCTTACCTTCTCTTAGCTTAGTTTGGAATAAAAGATCCCTGGGAGTGAGGGTATTTGTGTTGGGCTGGAAGGTTACAGTAGAGTAAGAGGGATAAGACACAGTGTCATTGTGTATCCCTTATGTGGCAAGCACAGTGCTTAGCCTTTCTTCCCCAGACTTCCTCCTTTCGGGAGATGGCCCCTCCAGTCATCCACATACTCTGCT
Organism: Mustela nigripes; assembly: GCF_022355385.1. Classification (NCBI taxonomy): domain Eukaryota; kingdom Metazoa; phylum Chordata; class Mammalia; order Carnivora; family Mustelidae; genus Mustela; species Mustela nigripes. The sequence goes on along the minus strand of NC_081563.1, from coordinate 70,503,051 downwards.
CAATCATTTTGGAGTCATTTCTGATTATGTTCTTTCACTTCCATCCTACCATACATCCCATCAACAAATTCTGTCCACTCTGCTTTCAAAACATGTAGCAACATGACCCAGTTCTTCCCACCTTCTCCACTACCATTCCAGTCCATCTTCACATCTGGCCAATATGAGGTTCCTCTATTCCCTCTCTTATGCCCCTACAATCTATTCTCTCTGAAGTGACTGAAACAGAAATAAAATCCTCCTTTTTTTTCAAATACTTCAACAGTGTCTAGTTGGGTTTAGAATAAAATTTTCGATTCATGTTGTGGCCTGTCAAATTCTATGTAATCTGGCTCCCAGTTACCACACCAGGCTCTCTCTTGATCTCTGCTTTGTTCAATCCCTCTGGCCTCCATGCTCTCCCACGAGCATTCAAGCACACGCCAACCTCAGTTCTGCTGCACTTGCAATAGAGCACGTAACCTCAGAACTGCATGCTTCTTCCTCATGTTTGTCAGGTGTCGCCTTCTCAGAAGGCCCAACAAGATCACCCTATCTAAAATCAAAATGCCCCCTAACCACTCTCCATCCCTTTAACCTGCTATAACGCTCTTTATAGCACTTGCTGTTTTCTGATCAGAATACATGATGCAAACATATCCATAAGAGCAGGGTTTTGTCTTTATATGGTTCATCAACTTCAATAGCAGACAGCATACAGCAAGAGTTAAGAAAACATTTTTTAAAAAATAAATTATTCATTAAATCCTTATATTCTCTGAAGCTGCTAAGATTATCGGTTTTTTTTTCCCCCAGAGGTACCACAGTCTTTTATTTCAAAGTATACTACAAAGCTACTGTAAATAAAACAGTATGGTATTGGTACAAAAACAGACACACAAATGAATAGAACAGAATTGAGGACCTATATCGTTTTATAGTCAAAAACAGTAAGATGAAAACAGATCAGGCAATCATTTTTGGAAACAGTTTGGAAACATCTTGGAAATGGGGCTTTGTGGTTGCGGACTAGATGCCTAGTGCAGGATGGAAACAATGAGGGAGGAAATAAGAAAGGCATTTTTTTATTTCCTTAATTTTAATCGTACAAATAAACACTTTGAGAAAAAACTGCACCTTAATTCAGCAACTCAATTTGTTTCCTTAATTTCAAATTAAAAATTAAACAGCAAAAACTATGGTCATTACTTTAAAAAGATGAGAAATTATGGAAAACATGTAGTATCCATGACTTAATTACTCACCCATTTTTCTATTTTCATATCAGATACAGGCTAACTTATGACACATTAGACCAGTCACAAATTATAATTTGAAAGTTAGGCACAGGACAATATAGTTGGAACTTGCAAGGATGCAAGAGTTTATAGCAAAAGGTACCTTGGAAAGTATGATAAGGCCTAAAGAGGATTATGATACCTTTGGTGGATGAGTAGTTTCTGTATTTTGTTTCAGTGTATCCTCAGGACTCAGTGAAAGCTGTGGGTACTAAACAGAGTAAAGCTCAAGTCAAGTTCACTGCTTCCCTATGGTTCCAACCACATATGCACAATGGTAGATTCAGTGAAATCAAACAAACAAAAGTGTAAGTCGTTTTCCTAGAAACAGCACTGTGTTGCTAAGACTTTAATGAGGAAGAGTTCAAATGCCAGCCAGAGCAAAGAGTCAGACTTAGAGCATCATTTTGTTGGTGCCTTTCCAAAACAGCAATTTGATAAAAGAGCATCTGCATGTCTTTTATCTACAAACTTAATTTCATTATTGCACTATACTGTACTTAAAATAAAAACAGAGCCACACATTTATTAAAATTGTAATGAATGAACCACTTAGGCTTTGATCGCCTACACCAGTAATCTCCTTTAAAAGGAGACCCATTAGGCATACTTTTTTCTTCTTCTTTTTCAAATAATACCCTCAGAATACTTGAACTTTGTTTTATCAAAATGAAGGCATAGTAAACACTATAAGAAATAAACTATCCCCCATTCATGCATTTGATTAATATAGGCAGTAGTCTTACTTCATTCTTGATACAAAAAAATAAAGTTTTACATTTAATAAAATTTTCCAGATGTTGTCTGACACTGTACACTAAATAAACTCCTATCATACAGCCAAAAGCACTATGAAAATAAAGGGTTTCTAGGAAAGTACTCTTTTCATCAACTGACATGCCTTCCTAGAAAATACAATCTTACTCCATATTGTGAAGGTTTTGATTTATTTGCTGTAGTACACCACTGCTTTTGTGTTCCAAAATACAAAGTAAGAGACTCCTATCATGATGAATTTGTTTAAAATGACTTTTCATAAGAAAAACACATTTATTTTCCAGTGCATATAAAGAGCTTTGTTATGAGTCTAAAAGTCTCTTCTGCATACCTAGGAATGAAGCAACTCAAACAGGCTAGAGAGAAGTAAGAATTCTCTATAAATATAATGAAAAGAGAACAAAAGGAGACACATCATCAGAAATATAACATCATATATACAAGATGATATATTAAATATAATTTTTGAAGTGTTATTTTCTTTGCTATCTAAAAATGGAATGATGAAAATTTTGTTGGGCTCATGTTCTTGTTCCAAGTGTGAAATGAATTTTGTGACTTGGAGAGTTCTCCACCTTCTCTTTGCCTCAGTTTGTTCAGCTCTAAAATAAGAGGGACTGTAGTCTAGATACCCGCTATGGGCTCCCTCAATTGCAAAATTCTATGGATTCTGTAGCTTGGATATTTTCATTGCTTATAAATTCTTTTTGACAAATTAATACTGAGTTCAAACATTAAAATATAGGCTCCTTCAGCTGAAGGAACTGATAAATTTAATGATTTTTAAAAAAGAAAAGGAGAGGGCACCTGGGTGGGTCAGTCACTAAGGGTCTGCCTTCGGCTCAGGTCATGAGCCCAGTGTTCTGGGATCAAGCCCTGCATCTGGCTCCCTGATCAGCAGGAGGTATACTTCTCCTACTCCGACTCCCCCTGCTTGTGTTCCCTCTCTCGCTGTGTCTCTATCAAATAAATAAATAAAATCTTAAAAAAAAAAAAAAAGAAAGAAAAGAAGAAAAAAAGGTTTTTGATTTAACTATCCAGGAGTGTCCTACAGTCTATTCACTTGAGCTTCCCATATTATATGCAGCCCTCATGAGGTAAATCAACATACAAGTACACAGGGTATTGAAGAAACTTATGAATTCACTATGAATTCCTGAATAACTACAATTTACGGGCCAGCCGTGATACACACAACTAAAGTAATATGAGGCATATGTTTAACTGAGTTCTATTTATTACTTCTGAAGCATACTCAAATCTAAAATAAAGGATATAGACCATTGAGACCAGTGTTTCAGGTCATGTTCACATACGATTCCAATTACTCAATATTCCAGAATGAGAAGACAATGATTAGGGATTAATTATAGCTATTAAAACTTTTCTTAAAATTTCCTTTCTAAAAAATTGATATCATACTTAATCATCAAAACATCCTCTTTAAAATTAATTTATTTAGTTATAGCCTACCTCCAGGTAGGATCTGGGGTGACTATACAAGACATGGACAAAATTCTAACTGAAAAAAAGGCAGACCACCCAATATATAATCAGATAAACTAGATGTATTACAATTAAGTAACTTATTTGCCTCTCAGGGTGCCCCTGTTCATGGGGCAAACTGAAAATAGATGGGCCAAACAGAAAGATGTATCTTTTTATCAAAGGTAAGCGCCAACAAGAAAGAAGGGAAGGAGAAAGGAAAGTGGAGTAGTAATTGTTCTTGTAACTGTTACCAAACAAGAACTGAGTTATGGAAACAAAACACCATTACTTTGCGATTTCAGCTAGTGAATGTAGCAAGCTGTTCTCTGCTTACCATTTCAACCATCACCTTTTTAACACTTCTCACTTTCTTTTCACAGAATGGCAAAAATCTAATTTTCATAATCTCCTTTCTCCCAATCATCCCATCTTAATCCTAGATGGGCCCTCACTTCTTGGTTTTTGAAGGAAAGTTTAAAGAAACCCAGCCATTTATTAGGTTTCTGGATTTGGAGGAAGGAAGCCCTCGCTCAGGGCCCAGCTAACTTTCCCACGGATGGTAGACACATAACAGGCCAACTGCTGCTCACACACCTGCCGAAGCAAAGCTTTAGATGGGTTTAAAAAAAAAAAAAAAAAAAAAAAAAGGACAGCATAAAAATACAGATTCTGGGTGAGAAAACAAAGGAAATAAACAGAGCATATAAAAGACACAGCAGCCACTAAATAAATATTTGCTTTCAATATAGGTTATTTCTGACTTTGGTTGCTCTGCACCCCTTCTCTCTCCATCTTGCCAGTATTTTGTATTTTCTTTGGGCATATGATTGACCTAGTTGATACATTATTACATGAAAAATATACACATTTTAAAACTTACGGACATGTTAGAAAATTAAGTTTCATGAAGGTAACTTTATTTATTTATTTTTATTATTATTATTATTATTTTTAGGATTTTATTTATTTGACAGAGATCACAAGTAGGCAGAGAGACACAGAGAGAGAGAGGAAGGGAAGCAGGCTCCCCGCTGAGCAGAGAGCCCGATGCGGGGCTCGATCCCAGGACCCTGGGATCATGACCTGAGCCTAAGGCAGAGGCTTTAACCCACTGAAACACCCAGGCGCCCCTCATGAAGGTAACTTTAAATTACATGATTTTATAAATAGACATTTGTTAAAAAAGAAATTTGGAAATACAACAATTTACTGTTATTTCTTTCTCCATCACCTATATATTATGATATAAATATATTATCTGAAACTAAAGGGATATCAGAAACTGGGAGAATCACTACTTCACCCACCTAGAGGCAAACTTAGGCCAAGATAACTGGGAAGTCTGGATTAGAAGGAAACTGTGGTTTGTAACCATGGAAACAAATCAGAGGAAGGGATAAAGTCCTGAGGGATATAAATTTTAGAGGATAGTGAAACTTAATGAATTACATCAAAAGATAAAGCAAAATCTTAGGGACTCCTGGGTGGCTCAGTCAGCTAAGCATCTGCCTTTGGCTCAAGTCATAATCCCAGGGTCTTAGGATCGAGTCCCACCTTGGGCTCCCTGCTTAGCAAGGAGCCTGTTTCCCCCTCTGCCTGCTGATTCCCCTGCTTTTGTGCTCGCGCTCTCTCGCTCTCTCTCTCTCTCTGTGACAAATAAAATCTTAAAAAAAAAAAAAAGATAAAGTATGTCCAATAGTTACTAGAATATGCATGTCTGCCTATATCTAGCTCTTTGCAAAAATTAGCCAGTTTATTTACTGTAATAAGTTCATTTTGCCACTCCAGGTTTCCTCCGATGACTCTGTTAATTTGATCTACAACCTACACCTTCCTCTGGATTTCACTGTATGCTTCCCATTTTCATTTCTTCTCATTCTCTCCATCCCAAGTCAACAATTAGCCTACCCATTTCTTAATTACTCAATTCTAGGCCTTTCCTTATTCCCCAAAACAAACCTACACTATTTGTAGTGGTTCTAGATACAGTGGAAGTGGACACTCTTCCAAACATGTACCCATCTACTGGCAGTCACAGACCTTTCTAACGAGAACCTTTATCTTATTTGGGTCCACAGTTATTTATTTCCAGTTCTGCTTTCCATCCAAGACCTACCTTTGTAGTCACAGCAGTCTTTCTAAAATTATAATCTTATGGACGCCTGGGTGGCTCAGTTGGTTAAGCGGCTGCCTTCAGCTCAGGTCATGATCCCAGCGTCCTGGATCAAGTCCCACATTGGGCTCCTTGCTCGCAGGAAGTCTGCTTCTCCCTCTGCCTGACACTCTGTCTGCCTGTGCTCACTCTCTCTGACAAATACATAAATAAAATCTTTAAATAAATAAATAAATAAATAAATAAATAAATAAATAGATAAAATTACAATCTTATATTACATCCTATTCTTTTCACTCTACCACGTGGTCAAAAGGTTAGTTCCAAACCCCTTAACACAGCTTACAAGACTCACACAGCTTAGTTTGCAGCCTGTATTAAAGCCACTTTCACCATTTTTCCTCTATGTACCATAAATTCTAAACTATTTTCAGTTCTACAAATGAGGAACAGTCTCCTCTTGCATGCTTTCTCTTTTCCGTTCTGTTCCCTTAGTTAACTCCTATTCATATTCAAGTCTCACCTTAGCTGTCTTATCCTTTGGGAGGCCTTCTGTACCTCCTAAGTCTGGGTTTACATACTTTACCATTAGTGTTGGTTATTCTGTATTGTAGCTGACCTTATATATTTCTGTATTCACCGAAAGAAATATAAACTCCATGAGAGAAGTGACCAGGCACATCTAATCACAAATACATCCTCATTGTCTAAGCTCAGTGCCTTTAAATATCACCTAAAATGTCATAAATGTTTAAAATTTTCTCTCTGATGCATTGATTACCACCTTAGACACTATAATAAACTACAGCTACTGATCCATTTTTATTTCAGAGTTCCATTTTGTAATAACTATCTTAGTTTTGGTATGCAATTAGACATATTTTTCAAGTCATTATCAAAGGATTAAAAAAAACTAGGATTTTCTGAATGTATAGGTAGAAAGCAAGGAAAAAAATTATTGCCCAAAGAGAAACTGATGCAATATCCACTTACCAGGTTTGAAATCTAAGGAGGGCCAAAAATGTTTTGCACTATAATTTCTGAATTATTTACAGAAGTTTTGGTGATTTTGGTGATATGACAGGAAAATCAAGAATATACTTTCTTTATGAGTCATTTATGAAATAAATGCCAAAGTCAAACTAAGTTATCTAAAAACTATTAAGGGTTAAGGGAAAGTATGCATAATACATAGTTAACCACTATGCATTTAAGAACATACTTTCACGTATATCCTTTTCCCATGTGTTTGACATATTATTTCCTTTTTTTATGTTTGTGGAATTACTGACAACTCAGAGTTCTGAAAGGAGAAAAGAACAATACCGGTTAAATGAACGTTTTCACAGAATGAGTTTTTTTTTTTTAAAGATTTTATTTATTTATTTGACAGACTGAGATCACAAGTAGGCAGAGAGGCAGGCAGAGAGAGAGAGGAGGAAGCAGGCTTCCCGCGGAGCAGAGAATCCATTGTGGGGCTCGATCCCAGGACCCTGGGATCATGACCTGAGCTGAAGGCAGAGGCTTTAACCCACTGAGCCACCCAGGCACCCCCAGAATGAGTTTTTACAGGAATCTTTGTTTCTTAAACTGGGTAAATTGAGATAAAATATCATAAAATATATTTAACTAAAATGTGAACAAATCCTTAGAGCAGAAAGTAGTCTGCAGAGGTTAAGAAAAAAATTTGAGATATTTCCTTCTTTTCAAAACTGTCATCTTAGTAGGTACATTGTTTTATGATGTTTATGGATCTTTTATGATGAAAAATAAGCCAAAATATAATGGAAAAAAATCACAAGATGACATAGCCTTAAAAGAGAAAGAAAGAGTAGAAAAAATAATTACTCTTTCATAGAGTGGAAGGAAAAAACAAAATCAGGAATATAATTATGGTCTGATGAAGAAAATAAGAATAAAAAACAGGGACTCTATGTATGTTGAGGTTGCCTATAGTCTTCCCGTAAAGTCTTTGGAAACTGTATCTACAGGTTTCTTCTTGATCATTAACAGCAATACATCATTTAGTTGGGAAATACAGTGAACCATACATAAAAGAGATGAGGTATAAAGAAAAATATGAAAGACAAATTGGCTAAAATCAAATTCCAAATAAAAGAAATACCTGCAAAGCTTAAGAGTATCTCAAATGCTATTATGCTCTCCAAAAAAGGAGGGTGACTCTTGATCATTTGTATATATGACACCACAGGATCTACACAAGCTATTCTAAAGCTGTAAATGGTGACCGTGGAGACACAGGGGAAAAAGTGTGGGGTTGTAGAGGCCTTTGGGGTTTAAAGCCTGTGTTCAAATTCTCTCCTTGCTGCATACACACTCTGCATTTTTGTTAAATGCAAAACAAAATTAATAAATCAAGTCTAGTTGTAGGGGTGAGAATTAAATGGGACAACATACATAAGAGACAATCAGTAAACATTAATCTCTTCCTCCTCTTACACACTGCTACTCAAGGCTCTTTAAAAATACATTAATTTTACTTCATATAACACATAATTTAAAAATTATGTATAAAGATTATCTATGAATACTAAAAGTCATTAAAATAATGATAATTTCTCAACTTAAAGTATTTTAACTTTTTTGAAGTGGTCATAGTCACAAAACATTTTGTTAGACTCTTTTAAAAGCTTGTACTTGAAATTTATATTTTTAGTAACAATATTAGGATTTTTTTGTGGAGGTAAATCACATTATTGTTTTAACTTTAGTTTGCAGTTTTGTCTTGTTTTATTTTAAGTGGGAAAATCAGAGACACTGAAAAGAAACCAATGTTTCCTTAGCTAGTTGGTGGGAGAAAAAAAAACATATATATATATATACTCATATATATAATCCATCAATTAATCATTCTACCAAATATCTTTAGTTCCTACTGAAATCATGAATTGGTAAATAATCTGGATATCTAAATAAATTCTTGCCACTTACTTTCAATCTTGCCCTGAATAATTTCAAGGAGGTGACCCATAAAGGCCAGATCTAAGCTAGAAATTATGACTAATAAAAGATCTGTCTTTCCTCTATAGGTTTTTAGCATTTTCTATAGAAATTTAGTTGCACAGGCACCTGAATAGCATGTGTAGTTGGCTCACACCAACTAAATCTCTGAGGAAGAGGTAAAAGAACCATTTTGGGATAGATATGAAAAACTTTATGCAACAAATGCATATTTGGAAACTGCAAAAGGAGCATGCAAATCAATTTATATGCATGGGTGAATGAATATAGATGAGCTATTTTCAAAGTATAGGCATCCTGGTGTAGCATAAGATATCTGTACAAAAGGAATGGAAAGGAGGTGAATTGCTCAGCTTAGTCATCCAGTTACAATTTTCAATGGAAAATTGCATTGTCAGTTTCCATTATGCCTGCACAAATTTAGACAAATTAAAGAGTCAACTAAGTAATTATTGATAACATACACGTGTATGAAGTAAAGCACACAAGCCTTGTCAGTCATTTGGAACTTCTCAGATGTTTCTAGAAGTTCCATTAGGAAGAGAAGCCATTACAAGAATGATAATACACTTGACGATGAAGCCAATTTGGGACTCAATGCTGACTTATTCAGCCATCTCTCAAGTTTCCTTTCAGAGAAGATGAGGGCAGAGGGAAATGTTGTAAATGGAACATTAACAGAAATCACTCTGCTGAGAAGAAATATTCTATCTGCTTCCAGACCATGAACCTTATTAGGATGCCTCTGTTAAATGCCAGAAGAATGATCATACAGCCTGACAAATGCATACAAGTTAATTAAATAAATAATCAATTGATCAATCAATCTTTGGAATTATATAGGATTGAAATTCTGTAATTCTCTCTTCTGTGATATTCTTTCAGAATATATCCTGCATGGTTAATGCCATATTTTGTTCTGACAACATGAACATTCTGTTTTTATTTCTATAAGAGAATGTTCAATCTAGAGTGATAATACAAATCCTTGATAAGTCATAGAGTGAGTCTGATCTTCTGAAATGGGCTATTAGTTTGACATTTCAAAATCTTATTGAAAATCCCTCAAGATGGAGAGTCACCAACATCCTTTGTTAATCTAGTTTTAGTACTTGCAAATATATTTTTCTTACAGCAATTTAAATAGATTTTTTTCTTTCCTCTCTGTGAAGACAGTGAAACATCTGATCTTTACAAGTTATTTACCTCTTTTACATAAAAACATACATATATATATATATATATATATATATACAATCCAGCTGTGTATACTATACATATATGTATGTGTGTATATTTGCAATTTGATCATGTTTACTAACCAATATATTTTAACATATTTCATCCTACTTTATATAGATGTATCTCACTTATATCATGTTGTGAGACATTATATATGGGCCTACCAATGTTTAGTTAGCTAATTACGATGCTAATTAATCTTTGAATTGATTCCACTTACTTGTTTTTACCATTACCGATGATTGCAATATGTACCTGCAATCATACATTTGTGAGACTTGTTCAGGTATTTCTGTTAAAAACAATTCCTAGAAGGGGAACTGCCCTGTTAAAGGATACACACATTTTAAATTGTCATAGCTACTGGTAAATTTCCCCTAAATACAGTTGTCATAACTCACACTCCAACCAAAGATGTGCAAGAGCATAAGAGAGCCTATAATTACCACATCTCTGTCAACACTGTGTACAATCATGCTCTTTAATTTCAATCCATTAAGCAAGAAATAACAACCTCATTTTAATTTATTTTGCTTTACTTATGGAGATCAAGCTTCTTTTCCTATATGTATTGGCTTTTTGTATTTCTCTTTTAAAGAACTACTTATTTGTTTTCTCTGACCATTATCTTCAATATTTTCTTCTTAAAATCTTGAACCTAATTAAATTTGCTAACATTTATTGAGCTCCTACTACGGGCTAGTCTGCTGGCTCTTACTTATATAACAGAGTAATAAATAGGAGTATAAGTGCTCCCCTGGGGACTTAGAATCACATGAAGAAATATGGTGGGGTGTTAAATAACTATAATAAAATGTGTGGAGTGCAATATTGTATGAACCAAGATCAACACAAAGCCAGCATTTGCTCTGCAGGAGGGTCAGGGAAGAACATCAGGGAGAATTTCAGAAAGATTTTTTAGATGAGTCATGAATGATGGGGGGAATTTCACTCAGGGTAGACAGAAGGCTTTTGGTCTAGAAAGAATAGCACTAGAAAGGGCTCCAAGACATGTAAATACCATAATTATTCATAATACAAATAATGATGGCTTCCATCACAAGGCTTCTGTTGGGAGAAAGTGGTAAGAAATGAGACTGAAAAGATCAGACACAGATTTCAAAAATTACTTGGTGCCACTCTTAAGAATGTGTGCTTTCTCCTTAATCCTTAAGCCAAAAGAAAAATACCATTTTTAAAAGACCATCCCAGTAGTAGAGAGGGATGCTTTGGGTTGGGAAATGAGGAGTACTGCTTGGGATTAGGAAAAGTAGTAAAAATTATAACAACAATCCTGATGGATGAAGAAGCTGAAACAGTGTATCAGCAGAATCAAGTGAATTTAGGTTACAGAGAGCACATGACTGTATCTGCTCACACCGGTGACAGCACTTATTGCATTCATGCAACAAATTTATGCAATCAGGCATGTATCTGCCAGCGTACCCCATTAGAATGTGACTTCTTTCCCTTTGAAAGATGTGAACCAAAACATAGTATTTCACCAAAAGGTAAAACAAGTTTCCCTTTAGTTTATGCCAAAAAAGTATTTGTTAATCTGATGCTTTTTCCTAAGTACCTAATGACTCACCACAAACTGTTTTCTTGAGGTATAGAAAAATCCAATGATTGGAGTAACTTGAAATTATGGTAACCTAATTCAAAGTGTGAGACAACCCATGAACTATAATTTTTAAAAGGATCCACATGGTTGTCACTCTTTATAGGCATACCACCACACGTAGATTTTTAGATTTTTCAAATGCAAAGCTCATTTTTACTACAACTGAGAAAATCAATAATATCACTAAATCGTACACATGTGCACCCTATTATAGGTCTTCATACATTGTGATAATAGTAAGTTTTATTCATACTGTTGCTTCCTGAATATTTTATACCTGTATTTAGGTTTCAACACTTTGGTTTGTGCTTCCAAATTTTGACTTCAAGAGGACTGAGAACATAGAGGTGAACAGCTACGTAAGTGCTAAGATCTCATCATGTGTAGAACAGCTTCTTAGTAAGTGGTTTGGGAATGATGAATGAATTCATCAATGAGCAAAAAACAAAGGGCTCAAAGATGAGACAAGATTTCTGGTTCATGTAACTTGTTGTACTAAGAAACCATGCACATTACAGAATGCCCAAGAACACGTGTTTTTTTAATGTTGTGGTTGTTTTGGTTTTATTTTATTTTGTTTTTAAATAAAAAAATTACTTTTTCGCCTTCTCATTCCATTTTCCTCCAGGAAGAATTCGCATCAGTGCCAAAAAACCCTTCCATCCAAATCTCTGTTTCCCAAAGAAAGAGTAACTGACACAGAATAGAAAAGGATGGATACAGGAGGGCATCACATGGCCACGCTGCCCAAATTTGGGCAGCAGAGCAGGAGCACCACACCTGGTGGGGGGTGGATTCAGTCTAGGGAGGAAACCCTAGAGAAGGCACAGTGAACAAGCGGAAGTGTGAACTGAGTTGAGACACAGGCAGCTGCTGTAACTCGAGCTCAAACACGTTCAAGGAAACCTGAAACTGGGGCAATCCACTGTGTAGAGAGGACGACAAAAGTGGCTGGCTCAGGGCAAACATGTGGGCCAAGTGTCTGCCCAGAGTCTACTCCGGGGACACTTAATGTGCAGCAACAGCAGGTTAAGGCAACTGAGAAGTAATTAATGAACAAAGTTCTCTTGTGGCAGTTAATGCCATATTTTAAACAAATGCATCTGTGAATTATAACTTCGGATACCTTTTAAAGTCGTTTTTTCTGTTTGTTGCCAGTGGATAATTTGGGCTTTTTTGTTGGGGGGGGGGTGTTTTGGGCTATTTCTATCTCATATTTGAGAGAACTGTGTGTTAAATGTTTTCCAAAAAGTCTGATTGTTTATGTAACTGATATAAGAGCTGAAAATGTATTCTGAAGGTCATTTAGTCCAAGCCTCTGACCAGAGAAAGGGAAATCCTAAGCAATTTAAAACTGTTAGTCATGTATCTAAGCTATTTTTAAGGATCTCCAGGAATAGAGATTCACCCCCACCCCCACTTCTGTAGGCTGTTCTCACATTTATACTAGAATTACAAGCAAATGGTGGTTTGTTGTGTTTTGTTTTTCCTTGGGCCTACATCAACACACTTCTTGTTCAAATTCATTTCTACTGTATAGTCCTCTGTGGACCAGACTACCAATGCCAGGTTTCCTTAGTCCATATTCTATTTTCTGTTTATCAACTCATATTTTTCTGGCCTACTTTTCCTGCTAACAAATGCAATGCTATCAAGACCTTTCCCTTTACACAATTCTAGACTGCCTGATCCACAGACACTAGTAAGAGGCAATTTTGTTTTTGTTTTTGTTTTTAACTGCCAAGTAACAACCACCTACTAAGGACTTTAGAAACCCTCTGCCCAGATAGATATAGATATACACATAGACATAGATAGATATAGATCTATCTTGGTACTTTCAAGATATAATGGGAAATTAGTAAGCCAGAAAGAAGCAAAAGGAAAGGTTAGGGAGTCAGTGAAAGTGCAGCATGTGATGAACAAAAGGGAGGGTTGTCCCAGGTCTGGGAAACTAAGAATTGGAAAAGCATTAGTTAGTAGAGGAAACACAGTGAGTAACATAAATAAAGCAGGTGGCTATTAGGACAAGGAGGCTGAATGTCAGATCAGTTTCACAGAAGGGGGATCTGAAACATTTTTAGCTCAGTGAAGACAGCACTCTTTCTCTTAAACAGATAAAGATAATTCAAGGAGATATTGACTACTTGAATTTTATTTCCACTGAGGACATAACAAGAAGAAATTAATTTATGTCAGCAGAGAACGGATTTTCATTAAATTTAAAGAAGAAATTCTGCCTAGGAAAAGTTATTAAACACTTAGATGGAATACTGAGAGGGAGAGAAAATGAAATTGCACTGATTTATACAGGCATCGTTTAGGGCAAATTCTCATATGCAAAAGAGAGTGTGGAGGATGTACATTCAGTTATTACTGAAAAAGAATGAATTACAAGTTCAGGCCATGTCCACAGGAGGTCACATAGCCCTGGTCTGAATGCCATCTGTGCAATTTCCCAGGGTGTGAAAGGAGTGATTTTAAAAATCTCTCTGTACCTCAGTTTTCTCAGCTGTATATTGGGGGAAATCGCACCTACTTTAAAGGGTTGTGGGAGGATTAAATAAATTAGTATGTATAAAGAACTTAAAATAGTGCCTGGCACTGGGTATGAGTTATGCAAGATTTTGCTATTACTGTCCCTGTTGTTAGTAGGATCAAGTCCAATGACATCTTGCCAGAGCATACTAAGGAATGATTAGATTTTATGTGACTCTAATTTTAGGTGATAATGTATTGTCCTTGTCTTCTTCCCTCCTCCTAGCTCTCCAGCACAATCTCAGGACTAGCAGTCAAGAAATTCATGTTCTAGTCCCCTCCTCCACTAACCAGATATGTGATGTTTCTTATTTTAATTCACTAGTTCTTAGTATTCTTGTTGTTTCAAATTCTGTTCTTTCTCTCTCTCTCTCAATTTACCTTCTTCTTCCAGCACTCATTTTCTTCCCCAATCATCTTCTTTCCTCCTATCTCCTGTTTCTCTTTCAGTTCATTTCAGTCTCATTTTCTCAATTATTACACATCCTGAGCTCCACAGCTTCCCTGGGTTTCATCATCCTTCAATCCTCCATCCCTTGTGGGCAGAAGACACTAAAGGATTGTATATTTGGCCCCAATCCAAATCTTTATTGCCTCGATTTAGGAAGAAACACACCATTTTCTGTGTTATACAAACAAGGACTTTGTCCAGGATGGATAACATTTGGGGTCTAGGAGAAGGGGAGGTGCCCATCATTCTTTATTTCTAATGACCTCTGGGAAAGCGCACAGCTCTCAGCTAACAGTCAGAGAGAAGTGCCATTCCCAGATGAAGAATTACTCATATTTTTGAAGCTCTACCTCTTGTCTGTGTTTTTTTTTTTTTTTTAAAGATTTTATTTATTTATTTGACAGAGAGAAATCACAAGTAGGCAGAGAGAGAGAGAGGAGGAAGCAGGCTCCCTGCTGAGCAGAGAGCCCGATGCGGGACTCGATCCCAGGACCCCGAGATCATGACCTGAGCCGAAGGCAGCGGCTTAACCCACTGAGCCACCCAGGCGCCCTCTTGTCTGTGTTTTTATGAAGGAAATCAATGTAGAGAGTAGAAGAGAAAACAATGGATGAAATTCAAGTGGAAAGGAAAAACATCAGCAACAATAAAAAACAACTTTAAATATTATTTGAAACCAAAAAATAGAAACTGTGATGGAAACAAAAAAGCCATATTATTTTAGTTCCACCTTTCTAATCTAAACAAACACTGAAGAGGCCAGAGGAAGAGAAAATTAATGATGTATGAAT
Organism: Mustela nigripes; assembly: GCF_022355385.1. Taxonomy (NCBI): domain Eukaryota; kingdom Metazoa; phylum Chordata; class Mammalia; order Carnivora; family Mustelidae; genus Mustela; species Mustela nigripes. The sequence continues at coordinate 70,487,768 of NC_081563.1, read as the reverse complement.
CTAAAAATTCTCATATAATGATAGAAACTGACCAATAAGGCATATTAAAATTTACACAAGACTCCTTTAAATATTAACAACTAAAATTCTTATAGATTTCCCAACTACTCTGGTAAGAGAGGTTTGGGAGCTGTTTTTTACCCAGATCACTCTTTTGAAATATCCCTGTGGTGGATGGCTTATTTTGAACTCACTGGGAGCTCATTAAATGAGTTTAACCCCATAGTTTTCTTATGGATAAAAGTCTTAAAATGTCATTATTAATATTAGCTTAATTTTTTCCATGTGTTTGAACATAATTGTGGCTCATTCCAATAAAGAGTTAAATAATAACTAATATTTAATAATGATAGCTAAAATTCCATCAAAGCAAATTACTCTTGGTTATTGTCAGAACAATCTTAGAGCAAGACTTAATATAGTCAGATTTTCATAAAACCCCCAGGAATTGTTAGGATATTGTCAATCAATAATATGAAAATGGTACTTTGTAAAAACTTCAAAATTTCAAATCCCATGCCTGGTCACAGAAAGTCATGTGTCTTACTATAAACACAGACTTTTTAGGTTTCTATGGTCTTGTGTAGAAAAAAATATATATTACATAGACTATTTAAAATCATAAAGACATATTTTAATGACATGTTTAACCAATATATTTGTGAAGATCTTAACATGATTTCAAAGACTTTTAAAAAAATGCTTCTCTGCTTATATAATTTTTATATATGTCATATTTTTGTATATATTTCTGTGTTTATACACATATGCACAATCATTTATATATGAAAAGTACATGTTTTCATCATTTTAAAAATCTTAGAACTCTAGGTCACAGGAAGTTGACCCAATTTTTAAAATAGGGGTTCATGTCTTAACATTTACAATGTACAATATGTTACATCCTATTTTTACAATGTTTTCAGTTGTATAGATTAAACATTTAGTCCCTTAAGGTTCACATGCAACGATTTTAAATAGTCACATTATTTCCTGTTGCATTCAGATAAAGAGTCTAAGCTGAAAAGTACTATCTTCCATATGGCAGCTATAGTTATATGCTACCATGCCAGCTATTCCCCTAAGGAAAGTCCAGGCATGCTTAATTATAGAGAGACATCATTACTTAGGAGAAAAACATGAGTCTTTAATTTCCTTGCCTCTGCTGGACTGGGGCAGTTCATTCTGCTGAATCCAGCAAAGTCTGAGTAACACTTAAGCTTAGCTGGTTCCACATACAAGGCCTGGTCTTGTTAGGTCATCCACAACAGCAGCTCCTAAACTGTGATCAGTGCTGTTTCTGTTACGGAATGTCATCCACACAGAATTCATTATGCCTATAATTAAATACAGAAAGCCCCGCCTGATGTTAGGGCGCTTGTGAAGCAACTGTTCTTCTTGGCAGCTCCTCCTTTAACTTTTGGACCACCAGATCCCTCCTGGGAACCAACCTAAGAAAGTGCTATTTGAAGTTGCACTGGTTCCTGTAATGTGGCGTCAGTGCATTTCTAATTACAGTCCAGACAGTTTTGAGCACAAGTTACTAGACAAGAGTCCAGGTCAGCGTTTTGGCTTGCCAGGTCAGTCTTGTTCTCCTCCCACTTCTTTCCAATAATAGCTTCTCATATATACCAGAAATAGCATAGGGAATACATCTTTCTAACTCTTAAGAACTGCTCTTGAATTCAATTTTCGGCAATGTGTTGGGAAGCCAAACTTATCCAAAGAGACACTACCTTCTCATTATGTAATTTCAATTAAATGCCCAGTGTACCATCATCTAAGCCTTCAGCAGAACCACGTTCTAACTCAGCAAGTCTAAGTGTCTGCTTATGTGATGGGGATAGATCTTTGTACTTGTGCTAAATCACCATGGACTTCGATAATTTCAATAATGTTATCTCCCAGACTATGAAGCGGATGCAAATTCTGTGTTGCTGGTTTTGTGAAAACTAAGTATTTTCATTCAGGAGATTAAAAACTGTAGTTCTTCCAATGCAATACACTGGGGATTTACTTCTAGTTGCATTAAAGTAAAATCAACCCATTAAGCATAATATTAATAGAAGGTCAACAAAAGCAGCAAATAAGCAAGTTATAGAAACGAAGTGCAATGAATCCTGACAAGCTATTCTGTTTCATTATTATCATGACATTACGAAATGGCACTAAATGTAAGGGTCTGCCACAATCTTCAGTTCTGAAGTCTTTATTATAAGTCAGCCATTCATACCAGCAGCAAGCTGACAACCCAAAACAAATTCCCAGCATCCACTAGCTGTTTATTAAGTAAAACAGGTTATGTCATATAATGGACAGAGTTGCCTGCTGGGGTAATGGACACACCTGGGCTCGGATTTCAGCTCTGCCATGAACTATGTGCCTTTTGGCAAGGCAGCTTTTCTAATCCACAATTTTCTCCTCTGTAAAATGGGAATTTTATAAAACCTATTCACGTAGAATGTGTAGATATAAATAAGGTTAAGATGGACAAAGCACACTGTACAATGCTTTTCACTCAGTAAGCACTAAACAATAATTAGAATAACTTACAATTCTAAACAGAACAATTTCAAATTTTTTTCAAACACAAGAGGTGCTTATGGCACCAAGAAAAGAGGGGCATCTAGCGCATCTTTTTAAATAATTTTAGGTCTACTATTTGGGGGGAGAAACCACATATTTTTGTAGATTTGGAGAATATTATGAGAGTTATGGTTAGACTCGTAATGTTTTTTTTTTCCCCAATATTAAATTATTTCATTTGTTCAGATTTTACAAAGAAGAAACAAAGAGACGAATGCCCTCTTTACTCAGCTTGTCTGTACCAATGTATCAGTGTGTAATAAGAAAACTCCACCAAATCTTATATATACTATTGGGCATGAATGATCTAAACTCCCTCTAAAATGACCCCAACATAGATTTATAGAAACATGCTTAACATTTTCACTATTAACATTTACAACACTTTAGAGGCATCTACCCTTGCTGTCATTAGATATTTCTTCCCAATGTTCATGTTTTTCTGGGAGTTTTCACCTATTAACTATTCATACTCTGAAATAAGTCAGCCTAAGTTCACAATGTATTAGTTGCCTGATTATGTATTTCTCGATTTACAATCTTGAAAACTGAAATGCAGAGCATCGGTGATCTCACTCTACTTTTAACAGTGCTTTGGAGGCAATACCACATCTGGAATTTAGTTGTTCAGACACCTTGCCACATTCTGTTTGCTCACACTGTGTAAATACCAAGGCAAGAAAAGGATTTGAGAGAACACTGCACCCATTCCCATATTCAAGTAGAACACATGGAATCTATGCTTAAAAGAAGTGAGGGGGGAAAAAAAAGCCATGCAATTTCTGAAGAGCTCTAACACAATTATCCAAAAACCTTTTTCTTCCCCAAAACCTAATTGGGATATTTTAAGTCTTACTATATAGCAAAGACCAAGAAATTTACCAATTCTTGTGTTTTGAGTAATAGAAAAGGGACCGAGCTGTAAAATTATACATAAGTGCACAAGAAAAAAAGTATATGAGGTTTGTATAATATTGTTTTGTACAGCAAACTCTAAACATTTAGAATATGTGCTGAAGTGAACATGAACTGAAAATTTTTAGACCGCAAAAATGACTTATTCTTAATTATTTCAAAAACACATGTGCACTTCTTGAAAATAAAGTTTGCAGAGAAATTTCAAACAGCAGCTTTATATCTCAAGAATAAAACAAAACGTTAAGTATCTATGATACTTAATTTCCAATGAATATTTATAGGAGTTAAGGTGTGGCCACCAAATGTTTACTGAGAAAGGAACACAGAATGGGTCAATGACTGCTTTTCAGGAACTAGTGTAGCTCAGGGTGCTGCTTCTCACAATACAGCTAAGAAGAGCATAAATATTATATAGTGTTAGTCCTTTCTGTAGTCAATCATTTTTTTTATCAGTTTATTATTACACTTTCTCTAAAGGTATCCAAAACTGGAACATGATTTCACTGGCATATATATAAATTTACGGTAAAAAATATAATCTGTTTATAATAACTGCAAGAACATCTTACTTAAGCTTTTAAAGCTCGAACATATTACCTAGCTTCTCTGCAGATACATGTAAATAACCTTAACTTATAGGAGAGCCTCAAAGACAAATCTTAAATAGAATAGGCCGATTAGATATCTATATCTACACACCGGAATAAATATAGTAAGAATCACTCTTTAAATATAAGATTGAGAGGAATGAATGTATTAGTTTATATGGAGGGTGATAGTTTTTAAAAATGTTTTTGTGTTAAAGGCTTTCTTAATAAAAATTCTGAAACAGAATAAATCAAGAATTAAGTACCTATGTAATATTTTTCTTTATTGCAGCAGTTAAAATACTGAAAGCCTAGAATCAAAATAAACCATTATACACTGTCACAAGAAAGACATACTGAGTAAGGCTCTTGGAGAGTACAACATAGTATGACATTGCCAATGGGCTCCAAAAGCCTATAGATTTGCTAGGTTTATCTGGGGAAACTACATGATAAACCACAGAAAGCGTTCTGATAATTTTCACAGACAGAATCAAGCGTTCCTAACAATGAATGCCCTTAGATTTCTTTATGTAACCAAACTCACAAGATTCTAACTTCCTTAAAGAAACAATCTTGTTTTTCCCTATGTTCCCTTATTCAGTCTACAGCTTACAGTGGGTGCTTAAACAAATTTTATTAACTGACAAACAGAAAATAATGTTTTCTCTTTTACTCTGACCCCCTTCAGTGTGTTTCCTACAGTGTGGCCAGAGTGACATTTTTGAAGTATAAATTTGACAAAGGTGTCAAATAAACACTAAATTCTTTCCATTATTTTTCTATCGCACTTATAAAGATTCAAATCCTTGATATGGTCTAGAAGGGTCTGCAAGACCCAGGCCTACTCCTCTAAGACCTCCATATTCCAGGGCCTTCTCTCAGTTGCTAGAATATGCCAGGCCAACTCCTATACCAGGCTTTTCTCCTCTGCATTTACATGGTTTACTCCTTCTTGTCTCTCAGCTTTAAACCTCAATCTTCAGGGAAACCTTCTTTGATTAGGTTAGTTCACACTATTTTAAGTTCTCACAATATTATGTATTGTGTATGTATCTTGTCTTCCAAAATACATACCACCATTTTAAGTTTCCATCTACTTTTTAAATAACTATGTCTCCTCATTGGAATGCAAGGTCTAGCAAAGTAAGAACTATTTCTGAGCGTTTACTCACATATTTTTTTACCTGAGCCTGCTACTCAGACACATAAAAAGCATTCAATCATTATGTGCTGAATAAAGAAATGAATGCAGATATGACTGAGTGAATATGGTTGTCTATCTGATCACCTTAGTAAAGTCATAGAAAGCATGGGCTTTATTAAGTGACATCTATTATACTACCATGTTTAGTAATATTTAGTAAATAGCCCTTTTAAGGATATGTGTTTATGTCCATTTAAATAGGGAAAGTAAATAAAAGTGACACTGAAGAGTCTAGTATGAAATTTTAGTATAAATGACCCTAAAATACATGAAACCTGCAAATTTTTAAAAGTATAACTTTACTTCTTATTGATCAGCTTTTTATTCTCATTTTTAAGCTAGACAGCCATGAAATTCACTAATTCTTTTAAGCTGCTAAGAAACTATTAGTCCTCTTAAGTAGAGACTTATTAAATAATAATGGTCCTGGGGCACTTAGATGAGCATGATTCACTGAAAAAGCTATATACCCCACAGGTATCCATCATTCAGGAAAGATGACATTCTTGGATACTTGAGTTCTGAGGCTCATTTTCAGGGTCAAAGATCGTAAGTGATATATAGGTTAGTTCTATCTCATCAGTCATTTATATATATATTTTTTGAATAATCCCTGAACCTGAAAAAATATCAACCCTCATAAAATGGAAATCTCATTCAGCAGAGAAGATAATATAAGGCTCTAGAATGAGAGTGCCTGTAGTTGTACGCAGGCTCTGCCACTAACCTGGTCCTGACACATAACCTTTCTTGTGCTCTCTTTCCATCACTACATAAATAAATAAATAAAACTTGCTAGGCTTGAATAAATTAGAGTAAGGATGAAACTGACCTCGTTAAATAAAAATATTCTAGAAAACCATAGTTGCAGAAGTTGTTGCAAGACATTCTGGGCCAGGAAAAAAAAAAAAGAGAGAGAAAGAATATTATTATTGCCTTTTTAGTAGTTCTGACTGTATTTTTAATATGAAGGCAACTAAATAATATTAGGCTTTATTAAGTTAAAAAAGAAATTGTGGTTAGAAAAAGATATAATTTGAATCTTATTGAATGTTTGTTTTAATTTTTTTTTCCCTAAATTTTCTCTAATGAATGAGGATATGTTTTCAAATTAGTTTTTAAAAAGGATGTGGAAATCAGTGTGAATAGTGGCCAGAGGCAGGGCTCTGCCCATACTTCATCTGAATAGAAACCACCTATCTCTGGCCATCAATACAGGATTGGTGTAGGGAAAAGCATCCATTCTCAATTAATTATTTAACAGTCACCTGACACACATGAAATAGAGAAAATACATAAAAATGGAGCCAATCCTTCTGGGCAGATGGACTCTGCCTTTATCAGTCCATCTCCCATTTCTGTGATAATGAAAAGAATCCAGCCTTTTGTTTTCCTTTCATGACTAGTGGTGATCTTTGCACTCCGTTTTCAGATCAAATTTTCAAAACGAATCAATGCTCCAGAACCATCCTGATGGATTTTCTTTTCTGAATTGAATTACTTTAAGCATCAGGTACTATACTGCTCAATTATATATCTTGGTAATTCCAAATTCTTCCTTTTATGGAAAGAGCCTATCCACTGGCAAAATAAAATGCATTTCAGAAACATTTAATTCTGCTTCTCTTCAACATATTACTTTTGCCACGCTTTCTCCACTCTTAAGTGTTCCTGATTATGCATGATCCCTGGATCCCTACATTTAAAATGCACAAGAAAATAAAAATTTTAATTTAAAACACCCTCCCACACAGAACAAGCTGTCATTGTGTCATATTTGTTTCCTAATTTAAGGAAGGAAGTTATATCTCATGTGTCCTTCATTAAATTTTCTGCTCTGTATTTTAAAGTGGCAATGGGATATGTGGAGCAATTTTTCCCATAAAAAATGTTCTATTAAAAAATATATTTCTATTAACCAGTGAAGAGATATGGAGCTTCAAATTATAAAATAGCAAATCATCATATTTACCAGCTACTTCATTCAAGATTTACAACTAAATTAGATAATAGAGAGGAAAAATATGTACTGTTTTATTTTTGTAAAACCTAACTATAAAGCCTGGTACTAAACCCATGGAAATTTACTGGTTAAGCTGCAGTGCAGTCTAGCCCATGGAATACACAGTCTTCTATAATTACTAAAGCCAAAACAAAATGAAAACAAAAACCTTCATGAAGGCAGAGAATAATAAAATAGCCCTTTATTGTTTTTTTTTTTTCCATAAACCCATGAAGGTTACAGAACTCTTCTTTTTCTGATGACCAGCTTTTTCCTTCCTAACAAACTCCCTTTGCTGTTTAAACAATTACAAACTTTATCAAGTCTTCATTTCTCTTCAAGTCAGATGAGAGAGAACTGCCAAGTCTAATAAGATTTACAAGGGCTAGTTCCTCTTAGAAGTGTCAGCAAAAAAGCAAAAAAACAAACAAACAAAAAAAAGCAGAAGACATTATACAATAAAATTCAGCCACACATACAGCTTTTGTCCTCACAGCTTTCAAAATCAGATTTAATAATTAATCTATTTTAAAACAATTACAGCCATAAATGTCATTTAGCCATGTGCTGTCTTGATTTGACCATGCACTATCTACTTTTTTTTTTTTCTATCTACTTTAAACCCTGACACCTCTGTTGCTCAGCCACAAATATATCCATGCTTCATCTTTTTCATATCAGTCACTTTCTGGTCATAGGCTTTTCGGTATTTATACAGTATTTTTCCTTGGTCATTGTCATGTAGCAATATTGGAGACACAAAAATGAATTTTATTTATTAAGGAAAGAAAATAAAACTTAGGTATGATTTGTTTTTCATTCCACACTTTTAATCCTTAAAAACAAGAGAATTTGCAGGTTGGCCTCCACGACTCAGATAAATACCATTAGCTAAATGTACTCAGAAAATCTCTTACAATCCTTCATATTCATCCCTTGTTTATTAGCCTACAGAAACTTTCCAGTCCAACAACGTCTAAATTTCTGTGTTACTTATCTTCCCAAGACATCTGCTAATTAAGAAATATGTTATTTAATCTCTAACATTTCTAAATATTAGCTGACCTGTCTCCCACTTCAAGAAATCACAGAAATCACATAATTTTTCCTAAACTGACAGAAGTTAGACTTGGACATAACCAAAGAGACTAACATTAATTCCAAGAACCCTCCTCCCTCTAATCCAGAAAACCTTCACATGGGCCCCCTCCCACGCCCCTTTTTCCACAACCAGGAGAAGGACTTTCTACTTTACCTATAAAAGGCAAAGCAGTTCCTATGAATCCTGTTCCCCTTCTGTCCTTTACCATGAATAACAAACATGGAGATTCTCAACCATCGTGAACCTGTCCTGCACGTCACTCTTCACCAAATGTGTGCCCAATCTTCTAGATGCCTGTCTGCATCTTAGGGGGAACACCTGTGTGTTACGGACTCCGAGGTGGCAGAGGAAAGCGCAGCAGGTGTTGAGGCGAGCCATGGCCCAGTTAAGTTGGGGGAGCAGCCTGACAAAGAAGCCGAGGAATCCCAAGAGGAGAGGTCATTCCACTTGCCACCTGTAAGTGAGCGGGGTCGGCACGAAGGGTTCCCCTGAGCAAACTGAACCCGGACATGGGGCTGCTCAACCATGAGGAGAACGCCAAAGGAGGGGCTGTGGGAGGTGCTAAGGCAGAGAGGCCAACAACAGGTCTTCACCTCGAAACTAGCTGAAACGCACTGTCCAGAGAAGGACGTCCCCATGCACCAGCCGGCCCCACCTGCCTCGCCCTGCCTCCCCGCGCCCTGCCCAGGCCGAGCCCCCCCCCCCCCCCCCCCCCCCCCCCCCCCCCCCCCCCCCCCCGCCCCCCCCCCCCCCCCCCCCCCCCGGTGGGTCAGGCGTCGGGCCTTACCTTGGCTGCAGTCCTTGCCGCGGAAGCCGGTTCGCGAGCAGTCGCACACCGCCTGGTCGTCCACCACGGAGCACACGCCTCCGTTGAGGCACACCCCGCCCTCGCCCTCCTCACCAGCCTCACACGGGCTCCCCCCGCCGCTGTTGGGCGGCTCGTCGTCCAGCTTCACCTCGCCGCTGTCCACGGGCAGCGCCTGGGAGGAGTTGACCCTCACGTCGCGAATCCACCCTTTAAAGGGCTCGCGCTCCCTCACGGAGGCCAGCGTCAGCTTGAGCGCCGCGGCGCGCAGTTCCGGGGGCAGCCCCCCCACGAAGAGCCCGCTGAACACGGTCATGTCCCTGCGCTTCGACTTGACCTCCACCCACTTGGCCTCCACCTGGTCGATGAAGAGCGTCGTGTTGCGGAACTGCCGGCGGATGCGCACGTTGTGCCATGCGCCGTCGTTGACGGGCGTGTCAGCCAGCAGCGTGGCCGGCTCCGCGCAGAAGATGGAGAAGCTGAGCTGCAGGCGGCCGCCGCGCGTCAGGATGAGCTCCAGGAAGTCGCAGAAGCCCTCGTCGTCGAAGTAGAGCACTAGGCCGCGGGCGCTGCGCGTCTTGAGCTGGAAGCTCATCTCGCTCTCGCAGCAGGCGTTCCACTTCGGGAAGCGCGTCCACTGGCCCTCAGCGCCCGGGAACTCCAGCCCGCTGCCCAGCTCTGCCCAGCAGCCCAGGAGCAGCAGCGAGAGGCACAGGAGAAAGCAGCCCCCGCGCTGGAGAAGCGCCGTCCCCATGCTCGGGGCTGGGGTGCGGCGGGGGGGTGCCGGGGCCGACAGGGTCAAAATGGTCCTGGACACCGTGATGTAGAAATAAGGGTCCGGAAACAAGTAGGGTAAGGGGATGGGCAGGAGTGGGAGGGATGCACCCTCCTTTATCTAGCTCTTTTTTTCTTCTTCTTCTTCCAGCAACCCCTCCCTCTCTCCCGATAGTCCCCTCCCAACTGGAAAACGTAGACCCAAGTTGTACAGGGCAGCAGCAGATCTTCCAGACCAAAGGGAGGATACACTTTGGAAGCAACGTTCTGGAAAAGGCGTTAACAGAAGGTCAAGGGAAGTCACTTATCCATCTGAGTCCCATGACCTAGTTCAAGGGCATCAGTGGTGTCAACAGATGCTTCACTCCTCAAATACTCTCGTCTACCAGGTACCATCCGTGGTACCCGGCAAAAGCGAAGCAGTTAGACTGTTGAGAAGCAAATACTTCTCAGGGAAATACAAGAAATCAGCAATGAACCAGGATCCTTGGATACTTGTAAATGCCTCAAGTGTTTCTCCTCCAGATGTGCTGTCCCAAAACAGAAGGGAGAGAAAGGTTCCTTGCCTCTGTACGGGCACCACTTACCCCTGAGTAGCTTCAAAGGCCTGCTTCTTCTGTCATATCATGGGCTTCCTGCATCACTGTAGCCAACGCAGAATTCCTTATGCATGGCCTCACAGGCTGGATTTTACTTCTCTTTTTCCCTCCCCAACAGTAAGTTTTGAACCCAGAAGCTGTGGAATAGCCAGAAGCTGTTAGGTGTCACAACAGCTCCTCTTCTTTCCTCTCTCCCTCTGCAAGGCCAAGCTAAGATGCCAGCATATCAGTTTGTTGTGTGTTGGTGATGCATTTTGGTTTTGTCTTTTTATAAGGACCCAGAAAATCTGCAGAAAATTAAAATAAAAATTAAATTCTAAAGTCATTTATAGTATCATATAAATCATTATTCAGTTCAGAAACCAGGTAAATAACCAGAGTTCTTAGGAAACCAGAGTTAACCTTACTGGAAGGGGCTTGTTTGTCCTGATCTATCAAGGAAGACCTAATGTCTCCTAATAGTTAATATTGCACTTTTACAATCTGTCATTACCCCCTTGCAGTTTATTATAACTGTTAATAGGTAACCCTCTCAGAATTTTATAGATCTAGGTTTATGGTTATCTTTTACTTTTCCTGAGAAAGTTTAATTTTTAAAATATAAGAAGAAGAAAAGACGCTTTTAGGGACTTCTGCTTATGATGTGTACTGATAATATGGACAATAAAAATACAACCTAGTCAAAACTCAGTTAATATATATTTTACAACAGGCAAGGCAGATCAAACTGCAACTGGAAGCTGCTGGCTTGGATTTGTATAGCATTCTTACCATTTTATATTTTTCACAGAAAGAATATCAACAGTTTCTTGGGATTCTCTTTTAAATTTCAAACAGTATTTTCCTCCTTTTATTAAAGGAATAATCTGTTATAGGAGAGGTCATCTAACTGGAGTCCTATTTATTTGAGGTAGCATTTATGTCTCAATTGCCATAATATTAACTCCTTTAAAGATGAGTAAAGTATTTAATATTTTGCCAGCAGTGATCTTAACTCCTCTTCAAGTCCTTATGTAGCTGTCAGTTCTTGGAATTTGTGTGGTCAGAACAGTAGTTGGCATGTGTGTCACCTTAGCTGCTATGCCTCCAGAATGCTAGAATATAAAGTCATATCTTTGAATCACTCACTATAAAAATTACCTCTTTATTTAACTCTAATCTGACAGGCTCCTGAATTGGTACAGAAATCATAACTAGTGAATTGCTTTTAAGTCTTTTTTTTTCCTACCAAAAACATTACTCTCACATTTTGACACACACACACACACACACACCCAAAAAAAAGAAAGAAAGGAAAAAAACCACACAAATGGTTCATTTGGTCATGTCAAGCAAACACATGCATTTCCCTCAGCTTTTCCCACTATACTACACCACTTCCCTGCACACACATACACACACACATTTATTGCCTGGACATAGAAGCTCACTATCCAATTAACACTTTTTTTTCCTACAAGCTGAAACTAGCAGTAATTTATGGCACCGCATTGTGCTGCTGCTCCTCCATGGAGGGAGCTGAGAGCATTTCTCTTCAGTACAGAGCAATCCCTACAGGTGTCAGCTGAGAGCCACCACCAAGCCAGGGGATCCCACTTCAAGTTCCTCCCCAGATGAAATTGATGACTGGTTCTCTCTTTTTCAACACAGATACAGCACAGCACATACATACACACACACATTGCCCAGTAGAAATAAAAAAGACATAAAAATCTCAATTGCTTATTTATTATGGCTGATACATTTCACACCATCAGCAATCACCAGCCATATCTTGTCTACTTCTGTGCCAAGCCCAAAGAAAGGTGCTCTTAAAAATCATCCTAAAATAGCATATTATTGAATATACTCTCATTTTATAAGTGGACTCAGACATCTGCCAATTTTTCAGTCATTTGCAAAATAAATCTGGAATTTTAAGATTAAGAGTAGTGCTTTGAAACCATCCAGAAGCTTATGTGTTAGAAAACCTGTGTGTGTGTGTGTGTGTGTGTGTGACTCAACTAGAGCCGATTATTTTATTAATTAATATTATATAGATCACAAAATCTTTCTTCACCTCCTCTCCTGCCCTCCTCCACTAATGCACACCTTGACAATTTTTTAAGAGATAGAGAGTTGGGGGGAACACATATATATTCTTACCACTGGGGAGGTCAACTGACTCTCCCAGTTCTTAGAGGAAGCTCATTGTGTGTGAGAGAGTATCTGTATTTATATGGAGAAAGGATTCTCTCTAGGTGCCGGAAAAACCTGGTGAGTTCACAAATTAGAGGATGAAATAAAAGGATCTGAAAAACAACCTAATGCAGCCAAAGGAAGAAGCGCTCTAATTCAAAAGCAGACTAACAGCCTCATTAATCTTTTCTTTCATTTCCAGAATCAAATTCATTCCCAAGCCACTGGAAGGATCAATACAGTATGCTCATCCGCTGCAGTTGCATTTATTTTAATATGTTTATAACACACATACACATATGCACACGTATCTTTCCATGCATCCTTCAATACATGCTACCACAAAGAAACTGAAATCTTTGGGATAATTTTTAGAAGTACCTTTTCCCCCCTCGCTTTTACAAAGTCCCTCAATACCAATGCACACCCAAATTCTCCCTGGCTTTCCCGCCCAGTCTCTAAGCTCCATCTCTAATACCAGTGCAGTTTCTTGGAGCCTGGAGTCAACTGCACAAATTAAGGGCTCATGGAGAAGAGAAATAAAGATGTAGATACAGACATATTTTATTGCTTTGGCTTCTAACTTGTCTGTTTTCTTTCTTTTGCCAATAAATCACTGCATTCAGCCTTTAAGTTACTACCTCAGTTCCACCATCTCATCTTCTTGCCATCTATTTAAAAAGCTTCATGCAAAACGACGAAGATCTATACTCCTCCACCCTCCCACCACCCATCCTTCCTTGTGCATTTGTGGCAGATCCTGGCTCAGTTACTAGGGGGAAATATATCCTTCTCCAGGTTGCCTCGCCCCATCCCCTCCCCCAACCCAAATTGAGCTTCTTTACCTGCCCGGTTATTCCCCTTAGCTCGACCCAGAGCCTGAAGCATGCATCGGTCAAAGCGAATTTCCTGAGGTCTGTGGATAAGGCGACTGCCGCTGCCTTTTCAGAGGCGTCAGGCTTGAGCGTCTATCTCCAGGAGTGCGGGAGGGGAAAACAGGCAACGGAGGGGAGCAGGAGGAGGAGGAAGAGAGGGAAAGAGCTGGGAAGGAGGAGGCAGTGGTGGAGCCTGAGAAGGCTGGGTTACGTGACGCCGGGTGCTGTCCTTCTGAAAGAGAAGGGCGGAGCTGAGCTCTCCGCAGTACCATGGAGAGCGGCGGGCCGTCCTCAGGCGAGGATACTGGTGGGCTCGGCCGGCGGGCACAGCCCCTCCAGGTCGGGATGCTGCGGCGGGAGGTGTTTATACCTTTGCTTCGTCCCTTTGCAGGGGAAGCCCGATCCTGGAGGCGGGGACCTGCCGCAAGAGCTTCTAACTTGTCACCACCCACCCTCCCCCTAGAGAGAGAGAGAGAGAGAGAGAGAGAGAGAGAAACAGAGAGAAAGAGAGAGAGAGAGAAAGAGAGAGAGAGAGAGAAAGGGAGAGAACCGGAGAACCACGTAGCCTACTGAGCATGCCCAGGCCCCTGCTAGACCCACGGAAACCTGTGTGGAGATTCCACTTCTCCGGGGTTTAGTCGTGATTGGGCGAGGGTACCTGAAAGGGTGCCAGGGAAGAGCTCGGCAGCTAAAAGGAAGGGGGCAAGGAGTCAGTGATTAAGATGAGCTCTGGTTTTACTTGCGCGCTTTGGTCTCCTGTTCCGAACCCCTGAAAAGCTGCAGCTTTTCGAGGAATGCAGGGACAGGCAAGACTCACACAGTCGCTGGCATTTCCCCCAGATCCAACGTCCCTGCCCCACCCCTTACTGTGGACCTAACCTGAGTGATCTCTACAAACCTTCACGATCTGCCTAGGCTGTGCCAGGAAGACGTGAGAGGGACCTACCCGGCTAACGCGCCAACTTGGAGACCAGACTCAAGTCTGTCTGACAGGGTGCTTTCTGCGACAGCCTCTTGTCTTCTCCAGCTTTCCGTGCTCGCCTTGGCCACTGGCATTCTGAGCTGAATCAAGTTCTCTACCTGTTTAACTCTTGTCTCCGTCTCCTCCTTTCTTTTGCAGCTGGTAAAACCTAAAGGAAGTGAAACTCTATGGGAAGCTCTAACCAAATCATTGGGCATGCCCAGTAGGCATTGCTGGGTTCGGTGACAAAGGAGTTAACTCTCAGAGAGCTTGCAGAATAGGTGGTAGAAAAGTCCGAAGTGTGTGGCTTTAAATTACAGTTTGAGTGCTATGGACATTTAAATTCCTAACCCTATTATATTCTTAGCCTGGGTTAGTTTTAGAGCAGAAACAGCAGACATATTTATTTCAACACCACAACCCTAAGAGTTCCAGCCTCAAATGCTGTAGGATAAGTCTATTTTCTGCCTCTAGGCTCTATAAAGCAAGACTGTAAGAACAAGACAAATTCAGGAGTATTCAAATAATATACATTCCAAATGCAATATTCTATTCCTTCCAAAGAAACCATAGCTTATTCTTATGATAAGTGTATTTATACTTTCGCTACCTTTGTAAAAGAGTCTAAATAACTTGAAGGCAGGAACCAAAAGTTTTATAATTTTATTATCCTTAGAAAGGCAGTGTGTCACGTGATTAAGTGTTCGGGCACTAGAATCAGGTTGTCTGGGCTTGAGTTCCATCTCTGCCATCATTAGCGGTGACCTTCAGTAAGATAATTTACCTTATGATGCCTCAGTCACCTCATCTGTAAAATGGATTCATTAATAGCTCCCATATCTGTTTGATATTGTGAAGATCAAATAAGTGGGCATAAGATATTTAGAACTGTGTTGAGTATATACCAGCTATTTTTATTAGTTTCAAACCTACTCTGTTCTGTTTGACTCAATGGAAGTCACTTCTCTGAAATCTAGATTTTATGGCCTTAAAATAGGAATGCTAGTGATTGCCAACTCATTCCATAGGATTTCTCAGGGAATGGACTGAAATAATAACTGTTAACCTGACTTTTTGAAAATTTAAATAATGTAAAGCTAAGTCTCAAAAATAACACCTAACCTAAGTTTATGCAGTCATTAAGTGAATTTGGACCCCCCTCCACCCAAAATAGTCTATTTAATTCAGGGTCTTTTTAAAGAATTTTTCTATCATTTACCAGTAGGTTCTAGAGAAAACAGCACATAAGATATACCCATATGGGGGTGCCTGGGTGGCTCAGTGGGTTGAAGCCTCTACCTTCGGCTCTGATCATGATCTCAGGGTCCTGGGATCGATCCCCGCATCGGGCTCTCTGCTTAGCAGGGAGCCTGCTTCCCTCTCTCTCTCTGCCTGCCTCTCTGACTACTTGTGATCTCTCTATCAAATAAATAAATAAAATCTTTTTAAAAAAAGATATACCCATATATGTCTAGTACAGAGGTAAACCATACTGCAAAAGTAAATGGAATGGAAAACCAATCTTTAAGAATTGAATCTAGGGGCGCCTGGGTGGCTCAGTGGGTTGGGCCGCTGCCTTCGGCTCAGGTCATGATCTCAGGGTCCTGGGATCGAGTCCCGCATCAGGCTCTCTGCTGAGCAGAGAGCCTGCTCCCCCACCCCCCCGCCTGCCTCTCTCCTCTCTGCCTACTCTGTCAAATAAATAAATAAAATCTTTAAAAAAAAAAAGAATTGAATCTAAAGTTTCCATGATGCCCCTCAGATCTTATATGTATATTCACCAATGAATCCTATGGTGATGGTAGATTTCTACAAGAACTCATAAGAGTCAAAACCCTATCTTTTATCTGGAATCATCAAAAAAAGAAATCAATTGCCCCTATTGCATATGACCTGAACAATTATCTAGTTTAATTTTGCCCTTGTAAAGTTTGGTCTTCTCTTCAGATGGGCCACAGAGAGCTCCCATTGGATCATAGCTTTAATTGGGCTCTCTTCTGTGGTTTTGATTCAAATGTGCATTACAATTCTTATTCCTCATTCGTAAGTTTTAAAGATTTATTTATTTATTTATTTATTTATTTATTTATTTGATAGACAGAGATTACAAGTAGCCAGAGAGGCAGGCACAGAGAGAGAGAGGAAGGGAAGCAGGCTCCCTGCTGAGCAGAAAGCCTGATGTGGGGCTCAATCCCAGGACCCTGGGATCATGACCTGAGCCGAAGGTAGAGGCTTTAACCCACCCCTCATGAGGTGCCCCTCGTGTAAGGTTTAAAACAAAAAGTCCTCTGTGCCCACCCCTTACACACACATATGCACACACGCACACACAATCTAGACTGAGGAACTACATTATGTGCTGGAGTTATCTGCTTTGCAATTATCAGATTTAAAGTAACTACTGTATCTAGCTAGTCTAAGGAACACGGACAGCCACAGATCTGTTTGGGATTTTTTTCAGTTAATATGCAGAGAGGAAACTATCAGTATGTCCTTAGAATGGGGAAAAAAAATCTGAACATAATTTGATGATAAAAGCTCTTACTTTATCCCAAAGTATGACTTCCTGTGTTGTTTCTACATAAACTGCTCCAACTTTCTAAGACTTAGTTGAGTTTTCTCATCAATTAAATAAGAATAATGGCATCTCACTTCACAAGATTTGATGGGGATAACACCAAAGTTTAATGTTAAGTGCCTACTCCATGCCAAACAGCACTTCAAGTGTTTTACTTACATTAACTTAGTTTATCACTCAAAACAAATCTAGGAGGTAAATTCCAGAATTTCACTTATTTTGCCAATGAGAAAAGTGAAGCACAGAGGGTCTGACCCACTCAAGCTCACATTTAGCAGGTATAAGTGCAAGGAAGGATACAAATTGATGCCTGTGGTGTTAAACACCTTATTATATGACTTTCATCAAATGATCAAATATACTGAGCACACTTCTTGGCACAATGCAGATGCTAATGAATGTCAATTCTTTTTTCCTTCCTAAGGGTTTCATCAAGAGCAATCTGGGAAATTAAATGGCAAGTTTTTAATGTTATAATGTCATTCTTAATGACAAATACTGTATGAAATATCTTAATGGAAACAGGTGAGATTCTTTAATGTTTTATTCTGTTGTTATTTGTGGGTAAAATGTAAAATTATTCCTACAGATCTTATTTTGAGGCAATTTAACATTTGTCAGACCAATCTAGTATTTTTCTAGAAAGATGAAAACTAGAGTTACTTCCTGTCAAGTCACCTTAGAGAATCTACCAATTTTAGGCTACAGTAATGTGTGAAGGATTTTAACTCTTGCCCCTTGCTACCACTCAGAACAAATGAGATAATTGTGAAATCAAGATGGTTGTTTATGATTATGTCTGATTGGGAGAATTTCTGACAACCCAAATATGGAAACATAAGTAATATCTCATGCCATAAACTGGTAAACATTTTGCAACAATGAAAATAGAAATGTATGATCTCCATAAACAAATATATTCCATAAGGTATTAAATATTAATGAACATTCTAACATGGAAACTGACTCCACACTAAAAATAAATGAAACTAAGTGGTAAGATTTTTCTGACTGATAAATGAATACAGAGAGACTCTGTGTTTATTGCTGCAATCATAGCTTGTGCTTTAACATTAGGAAATCAGTGTAAACACCTACTTTCTCAATTAACATTAAGGCAAAGTGGAGTCTTTGAGACACCCATGAATCCCCAAATTAATATGAATTTAGAAGGTGGCTTTAACTTTACTAGTATAAATAATTTAAGAAGAAATGCATGGTAATAATGAGGAGGAGGGATATGAGTTGATATGCATCTAATATATTTCTACTAAAGATAGTAAACAATTTAAAAGAGCAATAAGATTTGCCACTCAGGGTATTTTTCTGTTTGCTATGATGTAGGTAACCAAAATGAAGCCATTTTTTTCTGCTGAAATAATGGTATTACTAGGGAGAGATCAGATTACATGATATTCTCAGCTAAATTTCAGATTAATAATGAATTCCTCTAACCAATTACAGTATCGTTGTTGCATCATTGGAATGCTACTGTTTAGTTCACCAACTTATTTATTTTAAAAATAAATATAACCCTTGCTAGTTGGTTTGTGGCTAAATATCTCTATCTGGTTTCTTTTATATAAACCAATATGGGATTTCTAGTTTAAAAAGTTGATGGATAGTTAATGAACATGCTGCTATAAATACCTCATTTTCAGCACAACAACTAGAGGAATTTCTAAATGCAAGGCAATGCAATCAAGTATAGGGATTTAGACTCAGGTATAAGCTGGAGAAAAAAAAAACACACTGCAATTTAAATATAGAAAAATCCACATAATTTCCTACGAAGTTGACCATGGTACTTTCAGGAGAAATAAGCAAACTCAGTATGTTACATGTCATGCTCCATGGGAAAAAAAAAATCTTCAGCATCATATAAAAGTAATCTACTTTCACGTGAGTATATAATTTTTCAGTAATCATAAGATAGAATGTGATTTTAAAATGGCTACAAATAATTAGAATAATGGAAATTGTTAAGTTACCAAGCTATAATAGAGAGGCAGATGAAGAGGTTCTTAAGACTAGTGGTTAAGTTCTAAAGGATGCACCTGCTAAAGAGGTTTCACTGTGGGAACCTTGCAGTGTGTCTGTCTGATGGACAATGTTTTTAAATTTAGGGCAGCACTAACACTTGGGTATGTTCTGCCATGCCTACTACCACCCCTCTTTCCCCATCAATGATGAAAAATCTTTCTGAAGAAGAATAGCAGTTACCACCAGAAACCCCTGTTTGGGAGTTTCTCTCAAAATGAGTGGCATACTTGAGCCTGTCTTCATCATCCTCCTATAGAAAGTTATGTCTCCTTCTATATGGAAACTGTCTCCATACCACCACCATCACCCCCACATACAGTCAACCCCTTCCATTCACAGCAGCCAGATTCCAGGAAAGGAATTTTCTCATTCATCAGAATCTAGCCATACACTTATATTTTCATTGAGTCCTAGCAATCAGTTAATTTGTTTAACCAGTCCTGTTTTAATTTCCGTTACTATGGCTTTTAAGTGAAGAGCTGGAGAATTGTGCTGAAGTTAATGACATGGCAAGATTCAGAGCCTTGTGTCTTGATCCGTTTAAGCTATTTCTACTCCTAAAAATCTGTGGAAAATCAGATTTCTGTGAAATATTTGGTATTTGGCTTTTTAAACACATCCTGTGTGATTTTAGTTTGTTTGTTCCTTGTTTGTTTCCCATTCTTATCACTTTTCTGTTCCTATCACTAAGCTTCATTATTTTTGTAGGGGTCTCTCCTTCTCCTCTACTTTCCATGTTTACCTTTCTTATCTAGTTTAGTTAGTTTTTTTTTTTTTACTCTGTTGCATCTGCTTAATATTATTTTTGCTTCCTATTATATATGTAATTATTTAAACCTATAAATACACACATATATACACACAAGTATTTAAATATGTAATCACATACACACACAAACATTACTGACACCAACTCTTTTAGTATTTCTGGATCTAGTTCCAAAATTGGAGAGGGAGGGTCCCCTGCCCAAACCACCACCCTGCCCCAGCACAAAACCAAGCGATTCTCAGACTCTAGCAGAGTATCTAAGAATTCAATTTAATTATGACACTATCCACCCAGGGATGCCATCAGATTCCACAGATTAAAAATTTAGTCCTGCAAGACTGCCCCCCAAACCTCCACTTCATATTCAGGTTGTAAGCCCCAGGCTATTGTTACCTGTGCATCTGACTGGCTACAGATTGGTGGTTCTAATGACCTCTTCCTTGAATTTGTTTAATTTTCTAGCGTGACTCACAGGACTCAGGGAAACACTTAACTTATATTTACCAGCTTAGTAAGGGACATGACAAAGCATACAAACCAATAGCCAGATAAAGAGATACATAGAGCTAGATGTGGGAAAGAGCTTGGATCTTCTGTGCCCTCTCCAAGAGTACCACTCTTCTCCAGATTTCCACGGGTTAAGCATGCTAATAGCTCTCTGAGCCTAGTCTTTTTGGGGTTTTATGGAGGCTTCATCACATAGTTGTAATTGACCAAGTCATTGGCCTTTGGTTGATTCAACCTCTAGCCTTTTTCACATGGCCTGAAGGTGAAAGAGTGGGACTGAAAATTCCAACCATCTGACCACATGGCTGGTCTTTCTGGCAACCAGCCCAACCTTTGGAGGAGGTCCAAATGTGGCCTTCATTAATTAAAAAACACCCGTTTCACCTTTAGGAGCCTAAAGTGCTTTCAGGAACTATGGATGAAGATAAGAGAAAACTGAGAAATATATTTTGTTCATCTGAATAATCAAATATATATCTCATAAATCAGATCACATACACAGAGTTAAATATGTTGGCAATAAGATAATGGTAGATATTAGATACACTCCATTGTAACTTCACAAATTAGAGTTCAGACACCTACTTTTTTATATAAAAAAAAGTTGGGCTTTCAAAGTTACTTGTAATTCAGAATTGACAAGAGTTTTATTTTATAAGAGATTTATTCTTGCTGAAGGAAAAATGACAGTAAAATAGAGATGAACTGGACCCTAAATTATGCTTGTGCACTTGATCTAGACATCCCACTGAATGAGACTATAGGCAATGCTAGGCAATTTAATTTTCTCTAGATCAAGGAGAGACCAAGAGATCAAGGAGATTGAAATGACTGACAAAGTCTGGCATGCAATATACATGAATTAAGTAAACAGAACTGGGGAAATGATGAAGATTAATTGGCACTGTGGACAACTAAAAATCACATACTTCTCTAAAAATTATATATATATTTATAATACATACGTATAAAGATAAATATAAATAAATATATATTCCTCAGCTCTTAGCAGCCTGTGTCATGTGGATCCACTGTTGTCAAATCTTGACTTTTCAAGAGCATTTGGAAATCTGGAATCTGAAGGAAAATCTTCTGATTTTAAAAATCGTAGCTCATTAAAAATAATAACCTCCATGACCACTGTGCACGAGACAAAACAGATCTCTCCGCTGGTTGGAAATGGCACACAGGCTGCCTATGTGCCACCTTCACTTTGTGTTCACATAGACCCATGCCAACTCACACTCATATATTATTTTTCTCTGAGTTCAAATGATTTATTTACACGTTCTAAACCCAGCCAAGGATATAGACTAGAATACAAATATATACAATCAAGACTAAAAGTTTACCTTTGTAATTATGAAGATGATTTTTTAAGTAGCTTGGCATATGAGAAGAAACAATGGATTCTGAATCACATATGTTTCTAGTTCTGGCATTGTTAATAGTTTCATTTACTACTCTACACACATCTCTTAGCTTTTCTCAGGTTACTGCCTTCTTGATTTTTTGTTGTGGGTTGAATTTTGTCCCCCCCAAAACACAAGTTGAAGTTCTCACCCTCAGTATCTATGACTACAGCCTTTTTTGAAAATAAGGTCTTTGCAAATGCGATCAAGACTCCTTGGTAGAATCTCAAGAAAGGATCAATCCTGATTTCATTTATATTTCATTTCAAATTTCTAACCTCCCAAATTGTGAGAAAATAAATTTATGTTGTCTTAAACCACCTAGTTTGTGATATTTTGTTATAATAAGTCTAGGAAACTAATACAATATACATGATAGACAGTTTAGGGAAATACAGGTATGGACAAACAAGTATAAGAGGTGATTTGCTAGATGATTTTACATATCATAACGAATTCATATAACAACCTTCAGATATAGACATTCATTCATTCATGCATTCATTCATTCCCTCTCCCTTGCTCTCTTGTTTTCTCATTTTCCCTCTCTCCCTCCATCTCTTTGTCTCTCTGACTCTCTTAACAAACTATGGCTTAGATGGGGTGCCTAGATGGATCAGTCAGTTAAATGTCCAACTCTTGATTTCAGTTCTGTTAATGATCTCAGGGTTGGGAGATGGAGCCCTGCGTTGGACTCTGTGCTGGGCATGGAGCCTGCTTATGATTCTCTCTCTCCCTCTCCCATGGCCCCCTCTCTCTACTCCCACATGTGCACTCTCTCTCTAAAAAAAAAGGGATATAGATATAGATAGATAGATAGATAGATAGATATGGCTTGGAGATGCTAATTAACTTGCTCTGAAATTAACAGATTGCTTCTTGATGGAGTGATGATTAAATCTAAGACTAAAGCCCTTATTCTTGTTCACTGCACCATTCTGTCACTGTACTTCAACAACAGAAAATGATACAATAGAATATAAAATTATTTTTCTGGAATCTTCTTTAAATATTAAGAGATTGAAAATAGGGAGAGAAAAAAATACCAAAACTGAAAAAGTAAACATACCTTATTGTATAATTCCCATTGCATTTTAACATAATTTATCATGGTAAATAAATTCCTTTCTAATCTCAATCTACTAATATTATTGAATTCCATCAAATGCTATTTCAATGTACTTTATGCAATCACACAATTTCTTTTCTTTCCTCTGTTAAAGTGATTAATAATACTGGTTAAATTTCCAGTACTTTCCAAAACTTTTAAATTCCTGCCATACACCCTATTTGTT
The DNA here is from genome assembly GCF_022355385.1 of Mustela nigripes. Taxonomy (NCBI): domain Eukaryota; kingdom Metazoa; phylum Chordata; class Mammalia; order Carnivora; family Mustelidae; genus Mustela; species Mustela nigripes. Next base: position 70,464,570 of record NC_081563.1, on the reverse strand, counting down.
CACAATATATTACTCTTTTATTAATTTTATTTGGGATTTTTTTTAAGATTTTATTTATTTATTTGACAGACAGGGATCACCAGTAGGCAGAGAGTCAGGCAGCAAGAGAAGAGGAAACAGGCTGCATGCTGAGCAAAGAGCCCGATGCAGGGCTCGATCCCAGGACCCTGGGACATGACCTGAGCCGAAGGCAGAGGCTTTAACTCACTGAGCCACCCAGGTGCCCCTATTTGGGAATTTTTATATAGGAATTCTACATATAAATTTATGAAAGAGAATGGCCTATAATTTGGAAACAAAATAATGTTATCCTTATAAAACAAAATGGGAAATGTTTGCTTTTTTTTTTTTTTCCCTCATGCTTGGTAAAATATTCACCAGTGAGGCCAACTAAACTAAGACTTTATATTTTTTTCATTCATATAGAAAATTTAGAGATTTTCTATTTTCCCTAGTATTAGTATTTTTTTCTAAAGATTTTATTTATTTATTTGACAGAGATCACAAGTAGGCAGAGAGGCAGGCAGAGAGAGAGGAAGGGAAGCAGGCTCCCTGCCAAGCAGAGAGCCCGATGCGGGGCTCGATCCCAGGACCCTAGGATCATGACCTGGGCCGAAGGCAGAGACTCTAACCCACTGAGCCACCCAGGTACCCCCCTAGTATTAGTAATTTTTAATCCTCTCTTTTTACCTTCATAACTCAAGTAGGGAGTTACTAACTTTAATCATCTTTCCTAAGAATCAAGGTTTGTTAATTTTTTTATTGTATATTTATTTTCCATGTAATTGATTTCTGCTTTTAAAAAATATTTCTTTTATTTTCTTTAGGTTTAATGCACATTTTCTAACTTCTAGCTAAGTTCTTGAGATGCTTACTTATAATATTATCATTTAAATATCTTCAAAGAAGATTCCCTGTTAGCATGACTTTAGCTATGACTGCAAGTTCTGATATGTGGTATTTTCATTATTATTGATATGTGGTATTTTCATTATTATTTGTGTAAAAAATTGTATTTTTTCATTTTTTAAAAAGATTTTATTTATTTATTTGACAGAGATAAGGAGTAGGCAGAGAAGCAGGCAGAGAGAGCCAAGGAAGCAGGATCCCTGTTGAGCAGAGAGCAGGATGCAGGGCTCAATCCCAGGACCATGGGATCATGACCTGAGTGGAAGACAGAGGCTTTAACCCACTGAATCACCCAGGCACCCCCAATTTTTCATTTTTAATGGTAATTTCTTTTTTGGTCCTTAGATACTTAAAAGTACATAATTTAATTTTCAAACATTAAGGTTTTTTCATAATACTATGCATCAAAAGTCATATTCTATACATCAGTTCTTTGAAATTTGTTGAGACTTATGTTAGGGGCTCATATATGTTAATTTTTAGGTGTCGCACATACACTTGAAAGAATGTTTGCTCCATAGTTGTACATAAGTGTTCTATGTTGTAAATTAAAGCAATTAAATTTTTTACCATGTAATTCATATATTATATATACTATAAGTTCTATAAATTATTTTAATATATCTTGCTATAATATTTCATATATTTAATATACTTTGTCATTATATACTTGTATAAGTTGCTGAATAAAAAAATATAATTGTTATGTATTCTTGGTAGATGAATGCTTTAGTCAGTAATGCTAATACTTTTTTTATCTCTAGTAATGCTACGGGCCTTAAAGTTAATTTTGTCAGATATTAATATAGCTAACTTAGTTTCCTTTTGGTTAGCTCTTGTAAGGCGTATCTTTTTTATTATCCTTTTACTTTAACCTTTCTGCATGTTTGGTTTTAACATGCTTCTCTATATATTGTATTTGGTTGAAATCTAAAATTTCAGTTGGAGTTCTTAGTCTATTTCTACATAAATAAATTCCTGATATATTTGGGCATAAATCTAGTACTATACTCTTATGTATTATTATTATTATTTTTTATTAACATATAATGTATTATTGGCCCAGGGGTACAAGTCTGTGAATCACCAGGTTTTCACACTTCACAGCACTCACCATAGCACATACCCTCCCCAATGTCCATAACCCAACCACCCTCTCCCTACACCCCCATCCACAGGCAACCCTGAGTTTGTTTTGTGAGATTAAGAGTCTCTTATGGTTTGTCTCCCTCCTGATTCCATCTTGTTTCATTTTTCCCTCTCCCTACCCCCATGACCCCTTGTCCTGTTTTATGTTTTCTTTTCTTCTCTTTTCTTGCATTTTATCACTTTGTGGATTATTTTTATTTATTTATTTATTTATTTATTTATTTAAAATAAAGATTTTATTCATTTATTTGACAGACAGAGATCACAAGTAGGCAGAGAAGCAGGCAGAGAGAGAGGAGGAAGCAGGCTCCCTGCTGAGTAGAGAGCCCCATGTGGGGCTCGATCTCAGGACCCTGGAATCATGACCTGAGCTGAAGGAAAGGCTTCAACCCACTGAGCCACCCAGGTGCCCCTGGATTATTTTTATTATTTAATTTTTCTTCTCTAGCAGCTTTTAGTAGTTTCCTAAGATTGTAGCAGTCATGCTGGACTTACCAGAGTCAAACATAAATTAACATTGTCATAACAATGCATGGGCTTTTGACTTTTTAAATGCCTTGCCCCTTTCTGGCTTTGGTGTTATTGTCATCTTGTATTATATTTCTATATTATAATACAGATAATATATTATTATCATTATTATATAATTATCATAATGATAATTATCATTATCATTATTTTTATAGGTTCAATATTTATTTCTAATTAGCCACATTCTTAACTTTTCCATAGCTCTTCATCCCCTCCTTCATTTACTCCTTTCTTTAGATTTACATTATTCTGTATGAAAACTTGCTTTTGTTATTTCACTTATCATGGATGTACTGGTGGCAAAAAAAAATCTCAGATTTTGTTTCATAATATACTGATTTTGTCTTCATTTTTAAAAGAAAATTTTAGTTTACAGAAAATTTTTATTTGGAAATTTTTTTCTGTTAGCACTTTGAAACTATCACCCCAATATTTTCTGGCTTCTATCAATTATGAAATGTTGAACTGCCCACTGTTAAGTCGTCTTCCTGATTCTATATGTAAATGTATATTGTTAGCCCCAGTGATGGAGTTTAAGAATTTTACTGTGGTTTTGGGCAGTTTTAGAATGATTTTTAAGTTGTGATTTATTTCTGTTTTTCCCTGCTGAGATCCTCAGCAGGGAAATTATAATATAATTATAAAGCTTGAAAAGACCTAATGTCTTTCAATAATTTTGGAGAATTGTTGGCCAGTATCTTATCACATATTGCTTAATCGCAATGATTTCTCTGCTTTGTTGTTTGAACTGCAATTTCAAATATATTAGGTAATTTCACTACATTGTCTCAAGTGATTTTTTTATTTCTGATTTCTATTATTTTTTCTTTCTGTGCTTTAGTTTTGATATCTTCTATTGACTTATGTCATTCACTATTTTTCTTTCTGCTGCTGATTCTAACCTGCCCCCATTTAACTTTTCTTACTGAAGTGGTTGTATTTTGACCAGTTATGGAATTTCTACTTTATTATTTTATATTTCCAGTTTTAAATGAAATTCTTCATCATATTATCCATTTTCTTAACATATGAATCACAAATATTTCAAATTTGTTAACTGATTGACCCCAATATCCGAATCAATTGTTATTTTCCTTGTCCTTCCCTTTTTAAAATATTTGTTTTTTAATCATTTGGTTTTGTTGTCAAATGCCTGGTATTTTTAATTGAAGCCACATTCTTCTTTCATTACTTAGCCTTTAACCTAAGGGAAATGTTGTGAAAGTAACAGCACAGCAGACTGTCAGTCTAATCAAAATTCACTAACCTGTTTTTACATATCATTGTCTATCACCTCTTGGCTGCTTCAGTTGCGCCTTGAGGCTTGCAAACCTTTTCAAGGTTTTTCTAACTGCTCTTGGTGGGCCAGTTAATCTACATAAACTATTCTATCACCACTGGAAGTGGAACTTCAAAGAACGTCCATCCTCTGTATCATTAAAGAAAATTCATGACATGTCATGACATGTCAAGTGAGGGATTTGTAAACTACACTCTTGGAAATATGTTGAGACATTTCTTTATGTACGTATCAGGGGCCTATTCTTCATGCAGGGGGTACAGAGGATAGAATGTATGTCCTTATGGAATAGATAGCTTTATGCAGAATTTCTTCTTCTGATAGCAAATTAATCTCATGTGCAAACAGTCATGATTTTCATCATGTTTGCGAATTTTCAAACATTTTAAAAGCATGTAAATGAAGTATAGTTACCCAATATGTAAATTGTTAATGTATACCCATCTGAGAGTACATAGAAATATTTCCTCTAAAGTGGAAACCATGAATGCATTTGACTTCAACACCTAAACAGAATTTTTTATGACTCTACCATGGCTATAAGCACTAAGCTTTATTCAAAAAGCATTCATCATCAATTAAATAACAGTAAGCATGCATTTTCCCATTTTCTATTGCTTTATTCCTCAAAGAAATCTCAGAAATTCTCACCATAAAATTTTAAATGACTTTGTAAATATTATCTCCAGGGTAGGAGATTCTAGAATAATCATGTCCAAAGTTATGGATTGGATATTTGAAATGTTCTACTTATTGGTAATTTCTTGCAAGGCAAAAGAGGAAATCCTATAGTTTTGCTTCCTGAAGATGGTCATTACTGTCTAGCTTGTCTGCCTTTGTTTCTGCAGGTCACAGTATCTCACACAGTGTCTGCTACATGGTAGATATAAAGTCAGTATTTAATAAATGGATAAATAGAATAACCTTTTTTTAAAGGTTTTTATTTATTTATTTGACAGACAGAGATAGATCTTGGGTAGGCAGAGAGGTAGGCAGAGGCGGAAGCAGGCTCCCCGCTGAGCAGCGAGCCTGATGCAGGGCTCAATCCCAGGACCCTGAGATCATGACCTGAGCTGAAGGCAGAGGCCCAACCCACTGAGCCATCCAGGTGACCCAAGAGTAATCTTTAAAATAAAAAATTAATGGTTAAGTTTGGGGAAAATATAAGTAAAAATGGTATGTAAATAAAAGTATAAATTTCCTTGTATTAAATTACCAGAAACACTTGAGGCAAAGGAAAAAATTCCATATCCTTAAATATTAAGGAATTGTTAGAATTTTGTCATTTATTTTGCTGAAATGAACTAGGTTTTTGGTATAAGGTATCTACGCCCTAAATTAAGATAAACTATATGTGTTTTACATAATGTTTTCATGTAAGTTAATGATAAAAATATTTTCTCTAATAACTTGTTGGAACCGACAAAATTCTTGATAATTTATTATAGTACTCTTTCTGAATTTTTGGAAAAGCATTTCAAATAATATAATTATAAAGCGTGAAATGACCTAAAGCAGTCTTCCTTCTTTTTCTCCACCACTGTATACAGTAGTAACATAAACACTTGTAAAAAGGATCAATTTCAATTTTTAATGTCTCTAAAACTATACTATGTAAAACTAAACATTTTAGGGCTTCATAACCGTTATAATGCAAAAAAATTTCCTTTTAGGTTCTAACCCCAAAATTTTTCCACTGACATTAGGATGTGACTATGTTTTTGAAAGTGACAAGTGTAATAAGTTTTGTTTGTAGGCAACACAATCTCATTGTAGAAAGAAATCAAACAATGTACTCTTTTATGGGGAGTAAAAGCACCCAGGTCATATTTCCAGAGATAATCTCAATCAACATATTGGTGACCATCACCACTGCTAATTTTACCCATCTACATTTGCTTATTTTTCTTTTGGAAGCTTTAAAGAAATTTTTTTTTAAAGATTTTATTTATTTATTTGACAGACAGAGATCACACGTAGGCAGACAGGCAGGAAGAGAGAGAGAGAGGAGGAAGCAGGCTCCCGGCAGAGCAGAGAGTCTGATGCAGAACTCGATTCCAGGACCCTGAGATCATGACTTAAGCCTAAGGCAGAGGCTTAACCTACTGAGTCACCCAGGCGCCCAACTGTTTGTTTTTTTTTTTTTTTATTCCACATCTCACCAAATCCTCACTCGTTAACTGTGATTGAAGGAAAAACTTTAAGTGAATTTTTCAGATTTCTCATTCCTTTATAGTCTGCAAATCTATGCCATGTTTGAAAAATTGTCTAAGGACCTCTGCCTGTATGGGCTTTAAAGAAGTCGTTTTAGTCTAAGGAAGACAACTGTGCAACTCTGCGACAGTGAAAGAGCAAGTATGACAAAATCTGCTTCTGTGAATATATGTCACAACGAGTACTTAGTAGGCAATCAAGTATTTGGCTTGGGTTTCCTCTTCTTGGTCATAGGACTTCAAAGGCATCTTCTTTAGAGAAACTCGCCCATCCAAAATATAATAATAACAATAAAGTAGAAACTCTGGGAGCACCTGGGTGGTTCAGTCGTTAAGCGTCTGCCTTCAGCTGAGGTCATGCTCCCAGGGTTCTGGGATCAAGCCCTGCATTGGGCTCCCTTCTTGACAGGAAGCCTGCTTCTCCCTCTCTCACTCCCTCTGCTTGTGTTCCCTCTCTGCTGTCTCTTCTCTCTGTCAAATAAATAAACAAAATCTTAAAAAAAAAATAAAGTAGATACTGTGAAGATGCAGGTTGTTGTTGAAGATTATTATTTAATCAAGTGAGTATTTTTATTATATACCCAAAACTGAATATAGGCATTCCAGTTCAGCATGATACATTGTTTTCTTTATGCATCTTCCTTCCCACCTTATTTCATTCTCAGTACATTAACTGGTTAATTTTATAATTTTTAAAATTTTTTAAATATTTTATTTATTTATCTGACAGAGAGAGAAAGACAGTGAGAGAGGGAATACAAACAGGGGGAGTGGAAGAGGGAGAAGAAGCCTTCCTGCTGAGCAGGGAGCCAGATGCGGGACTCTATCCCAGGACCCTGGGATCATGACCTGAGCTAAAGGCAGACACTTAATGACAAAGCCACCCAGGTGACCCTAACAGGTTAATTTTAAAAAGTATTAACCAAAGGATATATTTTCGGATACTCCCACTTCCATTTCAGTCTAAAGAAACAAGTTCATTAGGTATCATTATATAATGGTTCTGATTAAATTTGAGGAGCATTATTGGTCCTACCTTTAGGCAGAAACATATTTACTGAGAAGATGTAATAGAAGGAAAACAATCTTTCATGCCTGGATGTTTATGTGCTTTTAAATAACTGGGTAAGTCCATTCCACACAATGCAGAGGAGCAGAGTCAGAACTAGGGTGAGGCATTTGCCTCTGGTGCAGAAATTAAGGGGGTGCTGAAAAACTCAGTAATCAAGTTAAGCAATATTTTAATGTACTATTGAAATAATATTGTACTCCTGAAACAAATAGTACATTATATGCTAATAAAAAAGAAAAAAGATAATTAATGCAAAAATATCCATGATGAATAAAAATAGTTTAAAATAGAGAGAGAATAAATATTACCTCTTTTAAGTATTACTTATTTTACTTCAGCTCCAGTATGGCTTGGCACAACATTTTATCATGATCTTATTATTTCTTTTCTTTTTTTAAAGCACCACTTAATTTTTGTACCCAAGTCAGGTGACTTATTCACCTTAGCCGTGCTCCCCCCATGCGTTCCTTTCTCTAGTATGGAAAGAAGCAAAAATTTCAGAAAATTCTGGAAATTTTATAGGTAAATATAAATACTAGAAATTATGTGGAAATTCAAGCCACATAATCTTTTTGTCCTCTCTGTTATACTTAAAGAATTGACATTTTTATGCAGTGGATCTCAAACTCTAAAACTGGAAATTATTTCTTTAGAGATATTCACCATTATCCTGGAACCACCCCTTTAACCAGATTCTTATTTAATACATGTAAGGGAGGGTCTAGGAATTTGTACCTTAAAATAAATACCAAGTGATTCTGTTGCAGGTTGTCCAGGGGTAATGTTTGGAAAAACACTTGGTTAGACTCTAACAGTGGTTTTCTACTGCTTGTATCTCTCCTGGCAGGGCAAAGTTTTCTTAAGGGTAACTACATGGGAAAGAAAGAAAGGAAGAAAAGAAGGAAAGAAAAGAAAGGAAGGAAAGGAAAGGAGAGGAAAGGAAAGGAAATGAAAGAAAGGAAAGGAGAAAGGGAAGGGAAAGGAAAGAAAAAAAGGAAAGAAAGAAAGAACAAACGAATGAACGAACTGTCCAGAGACTGTGCCTGGTTATATTCAATACAACGCCCCCATCCCCTGAAATGTGACATTTTTATGAGTCTTTATTTTTTCATGGGACTTTCACAGCTATGTTACTTTCATTAAGTTATGCAGTTTGGAAATTTAAAGTAGAATCTATTTGGTATTCTAAACTGAAAGTAATTGGTGAATCCTGTACCTAGTTGACCTAGATGTTAATTTTGTTGACTTGTAGGAAATTTACCATTTATTTTTCATTAAAAATGTGACTAAGAATATATTGCATTTGATTATATAATGCAGATATATATACTTATAAATATACCTACAGCCTACAATGAGAGCCTTAATGTTTTCCTATATTCTCATGAAGAGTAAATGTAGGTTTTCTAATTTCTACCTCTTTTCATATTGTGTCAGTTTATTAGTTTTTATCATAATCCTGTTCCAGGAACTAGACATATTGAAATCACCTGGGCTGTTCACTAACATACAGATTTCTAGACCTGCTCCACTATCTAGTGAATTGGAATTTCCTAAGAGTAGAGCCCAAGAATCTATATTTTTTAACTTTCTGGTCCACATAATTGGTACTCTACTTGGGTACCAATGGGTATTAATCCTTATGTTTGATATATATATATATATATTTATATGTGTGTGTGTATCTATATATCTATATCTATATATAATCTGTATGTTTTCAGTGTGATAGTTTGGTGGGATGATTCAGTCTTCCTAAAAGCTCTACCCATTTGTCAATTGGCCTCCAAATGCATAGCTCTTCTCCATTTCATAAACAACAAAATTACAGAATAGCATTGTTATTACAAAATAACATCACATGAACAGATTTCTCTCTAAAACTTTTTCTGAGGAGTTTATGTCTCATGTTGTATCTTTTTTTTTTTAAGATTTTACTTATATATTCATGAGTACAAAGAGAGAGAGAAAGAGAGGAAGAGACAGAGGGAGAAGTAGGCACCCCACTGAGCAGGGAGCCTGATTTGGACTCAATCCCAGGACCCTGGGATCATGACCTAAGCCGAAGACAGACACTTACACATCTGAGCCACCCAGATGCCCTCATGTTGTAAATGTCCTACATGGGCATGGGAGGTGATATACAGAGCCAGACCAATAAGCCATATGGTTGTATATAACACCATTCTTGCTCTAGAAATAAACCTAAGAGTAGGTACAGGAAATATATATTCTTAATTCTTTTAGTACTAGTATCATGACTTATATTTCCTTCCTGGAACTAACAGTACTTCACCAACACTAGACCAGTTGCATGATCACACTGTCAACCTCAGATGATATAAGGGAGCACTTCCATTTATGTATCTACTTATATGCTCTGCATCATCCATCATACATCCATCATACAGATATCATACAGATATCTCTGTATCTTTGTATTTCTCTCCCTCTTTCTCTCTCGGTATCCATCTATCTCCCTAGTCTTTGACTGTGCCCTCACTTCACTTGCCCAAATTGAAATTTTGTTTTACTTGTTGATTTCACATACAATTCAACATTTGACACATTTTCTAATGTGTTTCACATTGCCCTAATTAAAAAGCATAATCAAAGACAATAAATACCGTTGCTTCAAAGTTGCATGTCCAGGAACTAATGTCTTTACTGCAGAATTCAAGTCTAGAAAAATCAGTTAGATAACCACATCGAAGTCCATCTGCAAATCAGAGCCTCTACAGTTACAACAAGAACACTGATAAATACTTCTTAATAGCAGTTCTTACACATTTTCATTTGGAGCAACGTCTTTGAACTATTAAAATTCTTACTAGATAACTTTTGTGAAGAGGCTTAATGACATCAGAGCAGTAAGAGGATAGCTCTAGCACACCAGAGTCTTATGGCACAAAATAAATTATGTCTTTTAATGCCAGCCTTTTATGAATTCCTAAGGAATATAAATGACACAGAATTACATGTCCCCATCTTACTTCTTTAAGTATTGGTGGCAATTCATTAACTGTTTTGCAACAGCAAGAATGTCTTATTATGAAATATACAATTGTTCATGATGATATACTATCATTAGTCATTTATAAATATGCTCTGGATGTTGGATAATCAGATATAGGAACCATATTTAGCTTAATGCATAAATATGGCCACATGGGTTTTTTTCAGTTGTTCAATCCCCTATCCTCAGAATTTTAGTTACTGGCCTGGATTAAAGATTAACTTCTGAATCTTGGAAAATAGTACCTACTCTAGTATTCAATGCCCTTGATATTAGGCACCACTCTAACTTGTATTCGGAAGGACGTGACTTAGAAAATGTCCACTAGCCGCTGTCCTCTGGTTCTCTAAGTCAAGCAGCCTAAAGGATAACCTGGGCTCTCTATTCCCAAAATAAGACATGTTCTGTCTGTTTAAATCACATCTTTCAAAAAAATTCCTGGTGATTTACTTTATTTTAAGAAAAAATACATTATTCAAATTCAGATTATAAGAAAATAGGATTAAAAACTTCTGTGTTCCTGGAATGCCCAGGTGGCTCAGTTGTTAAGTATCTGCCTTCAGCTCAGGTCAGGATCTTGGGGTCGGGGAATTGAACTCTACATTGAGCCCCGTATTGGGCTCCCTGTTCAGTGGGGAGCCCGCTTCTCCCTCTCGCTCTGTCTGCTGTTTCCCCTGCTTGTGCTGTCAAAAGAATAAATAAAATCTTTAAACAAAACAAAACAAAACAAACTTCTGTGTTCCTTCCCTCAACTTTAATAATCATCAATTCATGGACAATCCTATTTGTTCCGAGCAATTTCTACATCATAGTTTCCTACAGTCTGGATTTTGCAAATTGCATTCCATGGTTTAATGTAGCTCATTTCTGTCTCCCCTGCCTCTGAAATAAATTAGAGGTTAGATCTAGAGACTTGATTAGATTGAAGTTAGGTTTGGGGAATACTACTTTATAGGTGGCATTATTTATTTTATTCAAGAGATACATAATAGCTATTTGTCTTTTTTGGGTAATGTTAGCAATTGATACATCATTACTTAAGTCTGTTATTTGATTAGGGATTGTAGAATAGTGATATTCTAATTCATTCAACCCTCATTAATTCAGTAACTGAAATACTCATATAAAGAGAGACTTTCTCTTATCAACTATTTGGTTATCCTGAGTTACAGTTCAGATAGGAAAAGCTGGGTAAATGCCTGTTTCCTTTCTTTCTTATGTTTAAAATAATGATTTCATTTCTTGCTATCATCATGACATTATTTTTACTTGTATAAATTTTGTTTGTGTTTAATATCTTTATGACTTGTGTTTAAATATTTTAATGAATTTGATGTATCATTATTATGTTTATCAATGCTCACATTTTATCATCTTTGATTAGTGGGAATTGATTTAAGTTGGTTACTGATTTTTTTCTTGATCACTCTGGTTTTGTTATTTTCCTTGTTCCATAAGATTTTCTTGTAATATTTTTACTAAGCAATGATGATTAAGGGTCAATATGTTATTTCATTATACATAACAGAATGGTGATAGTCTAATTCTAGAGTATTTAAGAATGATAATATTATGATTTTATCATTTCTTCTTCTTTTATTAGTTGAAGAAATATATTCTCCATCAGCTCTCTGAATATCTTGATTTATAGTTTGTATTAGAAAGGCAGCATATTTTTAAAAATATTTTCTTATTTGCTGATATTTTATAATATTAGTTGGTTCTCTTTAAAAGATCCCATAATTTCACTTATTTGTGGAGCATAACAAATAACATGGAGAACATGGGGAGATGGACAGGATAAGGGAGTTGAGGGAAACTGGAAAGGGAGGTGAACCATGAGAGACTATGGACTCTGAAAAACAATCTGAGGGTTTCAAAGGGGCGGGGGGTGGGATGTTGGGGGAACCAGGTGGTGGGTATTGGGGAGGGCACATATTGCATGGAGCACTGGGTGTGGTGCAAAAAACAATAAATACTGTTACACTGAAAAGAAATTAAAAAATTTAAAAAAAAAATAAAAGATCCCATAAGTGATTGTGGAAGAATAAATCATTGATATTAATGTTTCATCCTACCTGTGTCTACATCCTTGCTCTGTTACTTTTCAGTTCATTTTTAGCAGAAGCAGACTTCTGCTCAGTCTTACTTTGGGTAAAGGTGTGTTAGCAGATATGAAACATTATATAGCTTCATATAGACTTCTGTAGTTTCATTTTATTTCTTGTCTTCTGTCAATGCCAAATGAAGACATTTTCATTAGTCTGTTGCAGACCCAAAGAGGATGACAGAAATGTAGAAGAGAATTGAACCCATCTGCTGCTTGGAGTCGAGCCCACATAAACCTGGACTTCCAGGAACCCCACAGACACATGAACAAAACCCATGATTTTGCTTAAGTCACTGAATTTGACTGTGTTTTATTTCAGAAGATTAGCATTGCTAATGGATGAGTGATAAAATGACCAGTAAGGATTTTACATTATCATGGAACTGATCAGTTTAAGAGGTTTGCTCTGTTTTAATCCGTTTGCTTTATTATAAGAATATTCACCAATGTCTCACTTTTATGCAGCAGGAATCTCTTCATACTGCCCCTTCCCTCTGTTTGACCTAACTTCAGCAGTCTTTAACAACTTCATTGCCTTCTCTTATAATCAGATCTTCCATCATTTATACATTTCCTGGCCTAGGTCTGCAGTTAGCTATTTCTCTGAGAAGCTTTACATCATCCTTTGAATGTAAAATGTTATTGAAAGCCAACATTCTTGGTGCTAGAGATACTGTTAGTACTATAACATAGAATAGAATCAGTTTCTAAGCTGATTCACTGTACAGAGCTAGAGTTTTCTTTCTTTCTTAAGAGAAAATATATTAGTTTATATCAATATTTCCAATCAAAATGTAAAAATTTAAGATTTTAAGATTTTACTTTATGTTTTTAATTTATAAATACACACAGTTTCTTACATATATGCAATAATTTCAGAATACTGATATTACTACTACTATATGATTACTGAAAATACCTTGATATTTATTTTATAGGTTTTGTGTGTGTGTGTGCTATATCTACCAGGAATTCTTCATCAAATTACTTTATTTAACAGTCATTCATAATAACTTCTCAGTATATGATTTAGGCACCAACTTGATGCATTGCTAGATTTACTTTTCCTCTGGTTCTTAGAAGCTGCAGTTAGAATTTAGATTTTTCTTATAATTGTATAAAACATTTACATAGTTGTAAATAATATGTATGAAATATTTTCTGTGAAGTTTGGTTTCCATCCCTCATTCCTCCAACTTATTATCTCCCCTCTTAGATAATTTTCATCAGTTTATTATTTTATTCTTAAAGTTATTCTTCATATTTAAAACTGTAATTATAAATCAACTTTATGTGTAATTTTTATTATATATCTGTTTTTACTTTTTTTAAAGAAATGAACAAATATTATATATGCTTCTTCATGTTGAATTTGTCATTCACTTAACAATACAATTTGGAGGCTTCTAAATAACAGTATATGAATATATTCTCTATTCTTTAGTGGTTAAATACTATTCCAAAGTGTAGATGAACCATAATTTATTCAACAGTCTTCAAATGATGGTGGTTGAATTATTTCCAAACTTTTGCTAATACAGTAGTACTATGCTTAATGGTCTTGTGCAAAGACCTTTTGTATTTTTGCCAGTTTATTTTTGTTTTTATTTCTGGAGGGGTTTTTTGCCACTTTATTTTTGAAATATAATCCTAGGAGTCATTTGACTGGTCCAAGGATAAATACATAGTTGACTTTGCCACATACTGTTGAATTCCTTCTAGAAAGGTTGTACTGATTTTGCATTCTCATCTGATTTACCCAGTGATCAATCACAGTACTAAAGTGAGAGCTGAGAATTAGGATAAAAGAAAAGCTCATGAAAATAAATGTGTTATTACTTAGCTGGCATCTGTTTAACACTATTAAGATTTAAATCTTAAAAATGATGATTTTATAGTTTATAGTTTATAGCAAACATTTCATAGTAGAGGTTATATTCTCAAAAGGAATTAATATAAGTTGAGATGGTCATATCCTTAAATGTGAAAGTTAAAATATAAACTTTGTAGATTAAAATAAGGGAGAAAATCTATACAACCCTGGTCTAGCAAAGATTTCCCAGAAAACAGACGGTATTATGCATAAAAAAAAGTTGGTAAGTAGGACTTTATTCAAATTAAAATCCTCTACTCTTTAGAAGATAACACAAAAAAAATGAAATTTAAAACCATAGACAGTGAGAAAACTATTTGTACTTATTGACAAAGGACTTGCACTCAGAATATATAAAAAATGTTACAGCTCAATGTTAATCCAAATAACCCAATTAAAGCATGGGCAAAAGACTGGAATAGACATTTCACAAAAGAAGGCACATGAATGGATAAAAAGCAAATGGAAATACCTTTAACATTATTAGTCATCAGAGAAATAACAATTAAACCAAATGAGATACCAAAACAACTCCATTATAATGGCTAGAATACCAAATGTTGGAAAGAATGTGGAGCAACTGAAATTCCCATACACCACTGGTGGAAGTGTAACTAGTGAAACCACTTTGAAAAAAGTGTTTGGCATTTTTTTAAAACTGGAAGTTTATGCCTTTCAACTTCTTTTATCCATTTGACATTCCCCCAGCCCTCCACTTTTAGCTGTCACCTATCTTTTCTCTGTGTCTTACTAGAAGTTTTGGACTTTTGGGGTTTTTTGTTTCTGTTTAAATTCCATGCATAAGTGAGATCACATAGTATTCGTCTTTCTCTGACTTATTTCATTTAATAGAATGCCCTGAAGGTCTATCCATGTGGCCACAAATGGCAAGATTTCATTCCTTTTTTTTTTTTTAAGTATTTTATTTATTTGACAGGCAGAGATCACAAGTAGGCATAGAGGCAGGCAGAGAGAGAGGAGGAAGCAGGCTCCCTGTGGAGCAGAGAGCCCGATGCAGGGCTAGATCCCAGGACTCTGGGATCATGACCTGAGCCGAAGGCAGAGGCTTTAACCCATTGAGCCACCCGGGCACCCCTCATTCCCTTTTTTATGACTGAAAACTATCTCACTTATAATACATGTGAGATATATATCACATTTTCTTCATTCATTCATCTGTCAATGAACACTGAGGTTGTTTCCATATCCTGGCTATTATGAATATGCTGCAGTGAACATGGGCGTGCATACATCTTTTTGAGTTAGTGTTTTTCATTTCTCTGGATAAATACCCAGAAATGAAATGGCTGGATCATGTAATAGTTTTATTTTTAACTTTCTGAGAAACCTCTATACTGTTTTCCTTGGTGTACTAATGTGTATTCTCAACAAGAGTGCACAAAGGTTCCACATCCTTGCCAACACTTACTATTTCTTATCTTTTTGGAAATAGCCATTCTTAGGGGTAACAGATGATAACTTGTGGTTTTGATCCGCATTTCCCTGATGACTGGGGATGTTGAGCATCTTTCCATGTACCTGTTTGTCTTCTTGAAAAAATGTCTATTCAGATCCTCTGCCCATTTTTTTTTATATTTTAGGTTTTTATTTTTTATAAACATATATTTTTATCCCCAGGGGTACAGGTCTGTGAATCACCAGGTTTACACACTTCACAGCACTCACCAAAGCCTCTGCCCATTTTTAATTTTTTATTAAGTTTTATGAGATTTGTTATATATTTTGGATATTGATTCTCCTTCTTAAATATCATTTGCAAATGTTTTCTTCTATTCAGTAAGCTGCCTTTTCAGCTGTGCAGAAGCTTCTAGTTTGAAGCAGTCCCACTATTTATTTTGGCTTTTTTTGCATTTATTGTCAAGTCTAAAAAAAATCAACACTGAACCTATTTTTCAATTCCCAGGAAATTGGCTATATTAAACATTTTATTTGATAAACATAATTTAATTTTAAAAAGTTACCTAATAGCAAAAAACAGTCAAGAAAATGTTGTAATGAACATTTATAGGTGCCTTTTTTATATCCCAGGCCTATTCTAAAAACATAACTGCCATCATCTCTTTCAGTCTTTGTAATAGTATTATGAAGCAGATAACCATCACTGCATGCTTGGCAGTCCTTGAGCCCAGCACATGTTGGTCGAATACCTTTTTAATGGTTGATCTCCACTCTAAGATGAAGATGCTAAAGCTTGCAGAGGCTAAGTCATTTGTCCAAGGCCCATGCACTTTCAGTGATAGACCAAGTCTCAGACTCTGATCAATCTGCAGCAAGTCTATATTCTTAGCTCCAAAGCCTAAGATTCTTTCACATCTGACAAGTCAAGTAGGCATTCTTTTTTTTTTTTTTTTGAACACTTCTCTGTAATCAATGATATGAGAACACTTTGTCCCTTCCTTGAGAAGAGCAGGTTGATCCCCAGCATTTGCTCTACAATTGCTAGCCTTGCATATAGTGTCAAATATCATTTAGCCACAAGCATTCCATTTGGGCTACACCGTGCATATTTTATGAAGTTGTCCCTGCTCTATCTTCAGCCCTTAAATCAGTAGAGAAGGTAAATTAAGAAAATATTACCAACTGAATGCCAAAACTGAGAAGTGGCTAAGAAGTATATCCTCCTAAAGTGGCTGGAACCATAACAAGTTCTTATAGTTTTGAAAAAGTGGGGTTTGGGGAATGGAAGAATATAGAGCTGTTCTGTGGTGATGAGGTTTGTGCTTGGTCCTGTGAAAAAGTCTGATTGTCTCTTTCCAGTTATGAAACTCAATGTACAATTGCAGTAAAACTGTGACTATGCAATATTCGGAAATTCCACTGAGTTACCTTAGACTTGAAGCAGTCTGAATGCTTATGATAAGAAAAGTTAGAGATGAAGGGGTGGTTCCGGATCTAGAGCCAGATTCTCCAAGGGAACTCAAAGAATGGAGCATCCATGCTAGGAAACCTATAGGAAGATATAGAGATGTAGATTTATAATTTGTGCATATGTGTATATACTATATACAAATTATATAATTTATAAATGACATATTTTAATATAACATGTATAATATATATGAGTTCGTAAACAGATATATCTAAATATATATTTTAGAAACACTTTTTTAGAGACAGCATTCATTTAAGAGTCAAGTGCTTTCCCATGGCCTCACTAGTGTGGACTTCCTTAAAAAAGAAAGTCTTTATTTCACCTCATAATTCCAAAGCACTATTTTTAACAATTACCAAGATTAATTTTTATATTTTACTAACTTTATAAACATTTGACCTCAGAAAAAAATCCATGGAAAAAAACTGAAATTTTCCATCAGTGAAGTAAGAATATCATTACTGTATGTGATACTAGGAAGAAGAGGGAAAAAATCACTTTGCCTTAATGAATTTTTTTTCTTTTATGATAATAATAATTAATAGCAAATTACTAAGAATTCATTATTGTGACAATATGATAAAAAATACCTAGCTATTACCCTGTCTTGAATGTTGTTCATACCAGAGTGTACTACATTTTAACATTAAGAGGTAAGGGGCCATTACCATTACCATTTCATTATTAAATTAGTCAAAGTACAAATACAAATATGACCCAGATTAAATAAGCAAATCAACACCCAAAAAAGCTGAGGACACTAAATATGAAACCCTGGACAAGAATTCTCTACTTCGGCTTCTATTTTCTTCATTCAGTAAGCAGATGAAAACTGGCTGTCTCCCTAATAGCCTGTGAAAGGTGAGCTGGTATCACTGTAATAGACAAGTCTCTCACATTTTAAATTGGTAAAATTTAACAGTTCCACTTCTACCCACTTCAAACTCTAAAGGAAATATCATTCTACAATAAAATGTTTTGCCTTTATTTTTCACATTTATGTTGGATCTAAAAGCATGTCCTAAGTTTGTTAAGAATTTTGTGATTTCTGCCATGAAACTGATCGCGTCTGTAGGAAAGAAACTAGAAGCCTTAGATTCTTATCATTCACCTGGTTGTTTTACAAAAATATAAATCCTCAAAGAAAATATTTTTCTTTTATTCTTTTGAATTCATCATCATAATTTTGGATTAATAGTAAAAGGATGTGAGGCGCCTGGGTGGCTCAGCGGTTAGGCATCTGCCTTCAGCTGGGGTCGTGATCCCAGGGTCCTGGGATCAAGACCCTCATCGGGCACCCTTCTTAGTGGGAAGCCTGTTTCTCCCTCTCCCACTCTCCCTGCCTGTATTCCCTCTCTCACTGTCTCTCTGTGTCGAATAAATAAATAAAATATTTTTTTTTAAATTGTAAAGGGATGGTAAACAGCATTTTGTTTCCCTTGTTCATTTTATAAAATTTAAAAGCATCATTGTTTTTCATTATAACATATGGCAATCACTAATGCCAGAATTAACTCAAAATTTTGTAATATCCCTGAGATCTGCTTGCAGATATCATTAAATTATAAAAGTAAGACAAAGTTCTTGTATGAGGACAAATTAAAGCTACTTGCTGGAGGGATATAATACTAACAAATAGGCGAAATTATTTAAAGCTCATTTTGAATAACAAATACTATACCGTACTTCATTGTTTGCCTTGTCTTGTTGGTACTAGTTTATATTGTGGGAATAGAATGAGTAATGTCAGCAGGCACAGTGAAGTATAGTTCCAAGAGTAACCATCAAACACTCTTGGTTTAAATAAAAAGTGTTTAAGATCTGAAATAAATGTATTTAAGAATCATCTGGGTGGCAAGTTCAAAATGTAGATTTCCAGGCTCTATGCCCACAAATTCTGTGTAGAGGGGGCAGGAACATGATTTTAAAATAATATATACTTTAGTGATAAAGAGGTAGGTCAGGACCACATGTTTAGAATGATTGTCTTAAGGCTTCCTCCAATACCAAATCTCTTTTTTTCCGATGACTGCTGGGAACGTAACACACTTGGCATGAATAGATAAGCCATATTCTCCTGGGTGTTATTGCTCTCTTTATAGAACCTGTTAAGATTTATCCAGTACATATATAGATGGCAGAGAGATGATGAAAACTGAAGAGCTTTGCACAGTCATTCCAAGTTCTCTATCTTTTAAATAAAACTGATAAATTATACGCAACTCATAAGAACTCATTGCCCTGCAAGATTTTAAGTTGAAAATCCAAATAAAAAGAGGCCTCTTTATGGCAACTTTATTTAATAAGTACAATGATTTTTTTCTCTGAAGTTACACCAACAGAAATGATTTTTTACTGTCATTTTTCACGAGCATTAAGTGGAAAAATTGCTCACGCTAATAAGGAGGCATGCATAAATATTGTATAAAATTCTTATTTAAAATTAAGAACCTCTCTTCAGCAGCAGTGCTCAAAGAAAAAAAAATTCACCCCATGTCTGGTCAAAAAAAAAAAAATCCTAGAATCATTTCAAGCACAAAACTATGTCTAGCTCTTAAGAAAAAAAATTGACAGTAGCCATAAGGAAGAAAGTTAAACATATTTCTTTCCCAAAATATAGCTACCCAATTATAGCAGCTGAGAGACAGAATGGCATTCCCACTACTTTTTCAACAATTGTCATTCTACGTCATACAGAAATTTCTTATTTGAATGAGGTACAATTGCCTATAGCTAGAGTTGAGTGTTGAACCAAAAATATTTCTATTGGATATACCTACTAAAACAAGTCATGGATTTTCCTGCTCAGCACAATGGTTCTAGTGAAACTCTTGGCATGTGATCTTCTCAAGGCAGTTTCTTTACTTGTAGTTCATCAACTTATCCTGTTCCCTTTCATGTGTACTTTAATAAACACTAAAAAGTGAAAATTTAAAAGATGGATAATAATTCAAGAAATAAAATTATCTTAATGTCAAACAACCTAAAGAAACAGGAATTTAACTCAGAAAACTGGATTCTCGTTATATGCATATGTATATATCTATACATACCTACATATTGTATACATCATGTAATAAATGTATTATTATTTTACTTTTTATTTTTTTAATTGAAGGATAACAAATATACAGTAAAGCACACAAAGTTACTTAATCTTAAATGTTCTATTCAATTTTTTACACATTTTAACAGTTTAACATTTGAGATACTAATTTTTGTGACCACCAACTTGAGAAATAATATTTTTATGACATTTTATTTTTTATGTCATTAATTTTATGTTTTCTAACTTCATATAAATAGAATTACAGACTATATACTTGTTTGTGTCTGACTTATTTTACTTAGCAAAATACTGCAGAGATTCAATTATGATGTTTAGTGTACCAGTATTTCATTTTTTTGTTGTTGCATTATATTTCATCTTATAAATTTATCAGTTTGGTCATTCTCCTACTGAAGAACACTTGACTTACTTCCACTTTGGGGTTGTTGTGAATGTAACGACTATGGACATCCTTGTACAGGTCTTTTCATGGAAATATGTACTCATTTCATTTGGACTTCTACTTTGGAATAATGCAAGTACTTAGCCTTTATGTTTAATTTCAAACATTTTTTTCCCAAGCAGATTCATGTTAGTCCAGATGTTCCTAGAGGCAGAAACTAAAATGGGACCAAATGTACAAAGATGTTATTTAAAAAAGCACCTGTGGGGGGAGAGAGAGCTGGGGAAGTCTGAGAGAGCTATCACAGTGCAATGAAAATCTAAACACCTCATGAAAGGTAGGAAGAAGTGAGGTTGGAAAGTTATCAACCTAAAGGTTGAGTAGTAACCAACTAAATCTAAGGGAGTTTTGGTAAGGCAATGAGGGAGGTTGCTAGTATTTGGAGAATTATAAGATACATTCTCATGACTCTGCATACATTGTGTCCAGAAAAGTATGAGAATTCTAGCTGTTTTACAGCTTCATCAACATTTGGCATTGTCAGTCTTTAATTTTACCTATAGTGGTGAGTATGCAGTGGAATCTCATTGTGGTTTTGTGTTTTCCTGATGAATAAATATATTGATTACTTTTTCAGATGCTTATTGGCTACTTTGCTACTCTTTCTTGTGAAGTCTCCAGTCAAGAGTTTTGTTCATTTTTAAAGATTATCTTGTATGGGTTTTTTCTTGTTTATTTGAAGGAGTTTTTCATATGTTGTATGAATTCTTTCTTGGCTATAAATATTTTATATATATATATATATCTGTATATATATATATATATATGGATAAATATGTATATATCTATATATACAGATACCTAATCCATCATATCCCTCTTTATTTTCTTAACAGTGTATCTTTCATTGCTAGAGTTTCTAAATTTTGGTTAAGTCCTATATATCAATGTTTTCCTTTAATGGCTTGTATTTGTCTTCTAAATTTTTTTGTCTCTACCAAGATCATGAAGATTTTTCCTGTATTTTCTCCTAGAATCTATGTAGTTTTGCCTTTCATATTTGTATATAAAGTTGTCCTCAAGTCAACTTTTGATTATCATATGAGGTTGGGGGTAAAGATTCATTTTTTTCCACATGGATATCCAATTGCCCCAGTGCCATTTATTGAAAATGAAATAAAACAAAACATATTCCCCCTACTGAAATTCATCAGCACCTTTACTATAAATGAGTACACATTTAATAAATACTTTGTAATAACCATCATTTTATAAATAGCTTATTTATTCTGCATAAAAAACTTAAAAATTAAATTCTATCACAACCACTTTATAAATGAAAAAACCTGAAGCATAGAGACAAAAAGTAAGTAGATATCACTTAGCTAATGAGTAGCAAAGCCAGCATTTAAACATAGCCATTCCAACTACAGGACCCTCAGGTGTCCTGAATTATAAAATTAATGAAAATTCACATAATTGTTTATATGGTTTATGTGGTTATGTGGGTTATGTGGTTATTGTTGGTTTATATGGTTATTTTATAAGGTAACTGATGAATTTATATGATGTTTAAATGATAGTTTATAAGGAATTAAATTATGCAGATCTAAACAAGTTACCTAAATTCTCAAAGTTAAAAGTATTTTTTGAATCCTTATTAAAAAGTATAAAATGTAGGGGCTCCTGGGTGGCTGGGTGGGTTAAAGCCTCTGCCTTCGGCTCAGGTCATAAACTCAGGGTCCTGGGATCAAGCCCCACCTCAGGCTCTCTGCTCAGCAGGGAGCCTGCTTCCCCTCTCTCTCTGTCTGCCTCTCTGACTACTTGTGATCTCTCTCTCTCTCTGTCAAATAAATAAATAAAATATTAAAAAAATAAAAAGTATAAAATGTTTTATAAGATTAACAAATTAAAAATATGTGTTGAAATTCATAAATGTAAAATGGGATATGATGTTGCATCATTTGAGAATGAAGGCAGCATTAAAGCAACCAAAATTTGTAAAGTATTTCCAAGGGATTAGTATTGAGGACCCACAATATGCAACAGACATGGAATTATAAACATGAAGTAACCCTATATCCTTATCTCAAGAAACTTATGAATCTGTGAAATAATATTTTACATCATCAGCTATGTTGCATGTCTAAATTAGTTTGGAAATATTAATAGAACCAAAAAGAAAGTGAATACCATTCTGCCCATGGGGAGGGACTAGCCCCTTAGGAAGAAAAGTTCTGCCTTAACAGAGTTCATCGTATCATTTGAGGAGGAAGTGGTTAGCAGTTCTTGATGGGGAGTTAGAGTGAAGAACCACTTTATTCTCTCTGTAGCTTAATCTTTTAATAATGCTTACTATATTCTCAATATAAAACTAATATATGCTTCTTATATGTAATCATATAAATATAAGTATAAAGAAGAAAATAATAAACATTTGTATGTAAATCCACAATTTGCTGTTACTGTTTTGTTGTATTTTCTTCCAGTAATTATACATTAATATTTACATTTATATATGCATGCATACATATATATGCACACACACATATGCATACCCTTTTAAAAAACAAAATCAATAAATACTTTATATATTGTTGGAAGTTGGCTTTTTTCACTTATTATTACCTTATAAGCATTATAAACTTCAAAAATGAAGTTTTAAAAATAAGCACATGATAGAACACATTATACAGTTCCAAACTAATCTTTTACAGTATGCTTTCACTGTTTCTATTAAAGTCTTATGAATTCTCAGAATTTTAGACTCCTACACATTCTAAACAGTATAAAGTGCCTTCTAAATGCAAATGATTTACAGAGTATTCATATTTCCTTATTAGTATAACAATCAAACCTACATGAAAATAAAGAAGTCCTAGTCATGGGCCTGTACAGAATTTATTAACCAGTAAAACCACATGAGAACTTATTATAATTTAGAAATGTATATTTTTCTGGTACAGTGATTCCCAACGTGGAGTTTCTGGTCTCATAGGGGTCCATGAAATAGTGATGACAGCCTTTGAGCTATTTCCAGTATTTCAAAAAAGCTGAATATAAATCATATATTTATCTACAACAAAGCAAAATGCCAAAATGGCAGAAATTGTACAACTCAGCATGGTAACACTGGTCATCTAACACTAATTCAGAGATTTGATTGACTGCTACACCTTTTCGATTAACTGAAAAAGAAAATTAAGTTAATTATTAGTACATAAGTTTAACTTCTGATGAACAAAATCTTTTAAAATATAGTAGGTAGGCAGGAATTCTCATTTTTTACAAAAATGTGAAATAGTCATGTGTTAGTTCAAACCATATCTTCCTACATTTCATTGAATTTAAGAACCATTAATTATAAGATAAATCTTGATATTAGAAATGTTCACATATAAGAAAAAGGCTGAAAACAATTGTCAGATACTTTCAATTATGAGTCACATCTTGATTTCAGAGATGACAAAATGAATGGCTTAGAAATCGAAGTTAATACTGTACTTCCCATGTAGTTAGAATAATAACATTATTGAAACTATACGTGCAACTTAAAATTAAACCAATGAACTAAATAAATCAAATGGGAGTAAAACTCTCAATTTTAGTATATGTGCTGCTGAAGTGAGCATGGGAGTAAAACTCTCAATATCTCAAGTTTAATTAACAGAATAAATGGATTTACATAGCAAAACTTTGGGGTTCTTTCTTTTGGATTCCCCCTATATGGTTATCATCTTTCCAATTCCAGCTAAGATATCACGGATTTAATATTGGATTGTGATCCAGAAATTGTGATGGGGCTTAGTCCTATCAATGTCTGGGTCAATTGTAGATAGTAAAGTAGATCAGTAGATAATTTTTTGCAACAGGATATCCACACATTTTAAAATATATGGTAGTTATGTATATTTAATCTTTACCTCCATTATAAAATCATCAGTAAATATTTGCACTTAATGTTTTTACACCATGTATTTGCATGGAACTTTTAAAAATCCTTTTTAAAATTTTTAAATGTCTGGTAGAATTCACTTATGAATCTATATGGTCCTGGAGTTTTATTTTTTGGTAGTTTTTTGATTACTGATTCAATTTCATTATTGATAATCAGTCTCTTCAGATTTTCTATTTTGTCCTTGTTCCTTCTGGCAATATTATATTCTTCTAAGAATTTATCCATTTTTTCTAGGTTGTCCCGATTTTTGGCCTGTATTTTTTGTAGTATTCTCTTATAATTCTTTGTATTTCTGTGGCACTGGGTGTTACTTCTCCTCTCTTTCTGATTTTATTTACTTGGGTCCTTTCTCTTTTTTTCCTGATGATCACCTGTTGGTCACTTTTGTTTATCTCTTAAAAGAACCAGCTCTTGGCTTCATTGATTTTTTTCTACTGCTGTTTTCAGTCTCTACAACATTCATTTCTATTCTGATCTTTATTATTTTCTTTCTTCTACTCACCTTTAAAAGAGATATGCACCCCTCTGTTTATTACAGCATTATTTACAATTGTCAAGATGCAGAGGCAATTTAAATGTTCATCAATACATAAATGAATAAGAGAAATGTGGTATATATATATATATGTATATATATATATATATATATATATATATATATACAATGGAATATTACATAGCCATAAAAAGATGAGACAGTGCCTTTTGAAATAACATGGCTAGACCTAGTAGCTATTATGATGAAAGAAGTAAGTCAGACTGAGAAAGACAAACATTATATGATTCCATTTATAAATGTAATAAATAAAAAATGAATAAACAAACAAAAAGCTGAATCAGAATTATAAATACAGAGAACAAACTGATATTTGCTAGAGAGGAAAGGGGTAGGGGTTGAGCAAAAAGAGAGAGGGGAGGAGGAGATACAGATCTCCAGTTACGGAATGAATAAGTCATGTGGAGGGGAAAAAAAAAGGAAATCAGCACAAGGAATATAGTCAACAAGCATAATGTGTAAGCTTGTAAAGTTCATGAAGATGTATACATCTGAAACTAATATAACATTGTGTGTCAACAATACTCAAATTTTTTTAAAATGCTAAATAAATACATAAAATAGAACCTCTTTCCATACTCAAATGTGTCCTGGTTTGTATAGTCAATACTATAGTAGATCTATTTCAATATTTCTGAAAGCTACATACATTTTTTTTTAAATCAGAAGAATCTTTTATTTCATGACATGTGGTTGTTTTATCTGACAATATAGTAGGGTAATAGTAAGCAGATAGCTACTGCTCCAAATTAAGTAACTTGGAACAAGATCATAACGTGTGTTAAATGCTAGGCTAAAAGGTTTGGATTTCAATGTACAGGTTAGTAAGAACAAAACAATGGTTTTCAGACAGAAAGCAATAAGAATTTCTTAAAGATAACTCTAGTATCAGTGTGAAGAGTGAGGTAAAATGTAGAGAATCAAGACCAGGAAACCATCTGGAAGTCTACTGCAAAAGTCTATGGAAGAAATAAAACCATGGTAGTGGAAAAAAAAAAAAAAAAGAATGGAGATGAATTACAGAGACACTTTGATGTAGAATCATGGAATCTGGAGACTGGTTGGATATGGGAACTGAGGAGAAAGGAGGAGGTGAGGAATTAATGCTCAGTCAGGTTTCTGATTCTGGCAACTAGATGGGTAAGGCAAAATTAACCAATGAGGAAAACACTAGGAGAAAGAGACAACGAGGGAAATTTATAAAGTACATACCAAACATTTAAATTTTAAAGTTCTGGTGGAAATTGGCAGGTCATGTATTTCACAATACTAGCCTGAGCTTAGAAAAGAGATCAAGGTATGAGATAAAGATTTGGGTGTCACTTATTTACAGAGAGGTATTGAAACTGAGTATAAAAGACATCTCCCAGGGAAGTATAAGAGTAAGCAAGGAAGTCCAGGGATAAAACTTGGAAGAGTCATTCCTGATGGGGCGCCTTCCTCCTCTCTCTCTGCCTGCCTCTCTGCCTACTTGCGATCTCTCTCTGTCAAATAAATAAATAAAATCTTAAAAAAAAAAAAAAGAGTCATTCCTGAAAATGACAGAATAGCTTTCGAAGAATGCTGGAGGAAAGAACAAAAGAGACTCATGAACTGATAGGTCCACAGACACCCAAAGTGGAAGGAAGTTAATGACAAGAGCAATAAAACTTTTGAGTGTTTTCTGAGGGATCAAATGAAATGAAGCTATTAACATAGATAATTAACTTAAACGATTAGTGATGGCATATATAGAGATCTCCCCCCCCCCCCAGTATTAAGCACAGATACATTACTGTTATAGTTTGAGCATGAATACAAGGAGAGAAAATGGAAAATCTGAATTTTGCATTCTCATACAGAATTTAGAAGTGACAGCAAGCAAATCCATAGCGCACTAAATATATGGGGTTAAAGGGTCAGAGCCAGATTTCTACTGTTATTTTTAAGATGGAAACTATGAACTTATTAATTGAGAACAAACAACTAAGTGGGGAAAGATAAAGATTCAAACGAACGAAGGAAAAATTACTGGGATGGTTTTAGAGAGAAGAAAATGGGGTGAGATTAGAGCAAAAGTGAAGGGATTAGTCTGAGAAGGAGAAATCTTTTTCTCAGATACTATCTGGAGGTAAAGAAAAATGGCCATGATGCTATAAATGTAGATTGAGAACAAGATGGAGAAGCTAAGAGTTTTGTGGGTAGTGCTTTTAATTTTCATTAACGTTACTCTGTTCACACCTGGCTTGTTTCTACAGACTGTTCATTTCCAAACTATGTCATAAACTAAAAGGAGAAATCTAAGGGCTCTCACAACTCTTTCTAGGATTTCCCAGATACTTTAAGTTTCTGAATAGTTAAATGCACACTAAAAAACTAATGAAAATTGTAGTCAAAGATATATGTTTTATAAAACATCTATCTCCTATGTGTGTGTAATAAAAATCATTATATTGGAGACCACTAACATATTAATTTCATAATCAGATTAATTTTTCCCTCTGCATCTCTGTTTATCAGAAAAGAGTTCTGACATGAAAAGTTGAGAAATTTGTTTCAAAAATTAATATTCGTACATGAACCAAAATTTCTGTAACATTGGACAATGCAAGAAGAAAAAAAAAAGGTAAAAGAGTATTAAAAATATTGAGGTTGAAGAAAGTCTAAAACACAAACACAGCAACACTGATTTTTGTTCTTCAAGCAGCTTTAGTATTCTTTATTATTCTTTATGGCTGACTTTAGAATCAGTTGAGTTAACATTTCTAATGATAAAACATTTTTATGCCTTCTATATTGAGTTTTCCTATAAGATTGAAAAGTAATTTGAAAACTACTGCTTTAGAGTATAGATATGCATGGATGTGCAAGAACATGCCAGGACTTTCTATATGCTGCTCTATTTTCTTCATAATATTGATAAGAATTATTTTCTTGGAAAAGGTATGCATAGCTGAAGATATGCAAAACAAATAAATAAGTAAATGCCTCACACTAAGTCTGTAAGTTTCATATAGACCTGACCAATTTTAGGGGGTTGAAATGAATCTTGGAACACTGGAAATATAAAATTAAAAAGAAAAAAGAATCAATGGGTGAATTGTATAATGGAGGGGGATGGAATCTATTGAATTTAGAAGAAAATGGTCTATTCCTACACTTATTCTTTCTATATATATTGTTCAGTTCATCAAAAGTTTAACACAGATCATTTAACTTCATGAAATTAAATCCTCTGTACTTTTAAATCTTAAGTTTCTTCATATTTTTGACCCTCTCAACTTCAAGTCCAACTTCCAAAGACTTCAAGAGAGATCAAAGCTGTAACAAATAAAATTGGGTATTCAGTCTTCCTTGTGTTAGTATTATTTAGGGGACATGCACTATTTTTTATTTCAACTGATAATTTAATGTCACAGGAAACAGTGGTTCTTGACACTCATTCTATAGCATAATAATCTTGACTATGTGGTGCCTGCGTAGCTCAGTCGTTAAGCGTCTACCTTTAGCTCAAGTCATGATCCACGGGTCCTGGGATCAAGCCCCACATTGGGCTTCCTGCTCAGTGGAAAGCCTACTTCTCTCTCTGTCACTCCCTCTGCTTGTGTTCCCTCTCTTGCTAAGTCTCTCTGTCAAACAAATAAAATCTTTAAAAAAAAAAAAAAAAACCTTGACTATGATATAAAACTTGCTTATGTCTTGTGATAACTTGATTCATTACTTAAGCAAGTTGTTTTATTTTAAATCATAATTAAGCTTAAATGTGTACATTATTAAACTTATAAGGATAAATTAGAAGTGGTGAAACAGAAGCATAAATTACAGTTTGCCTCATCCTTTTTCATTAGATCCTTTACTCTTCTTATAATATTTTTTAAATAAAGGGGATTATCCAATATAGCAATTTTTTAAGATTTTATTTATTTATTTGAGAGAGAGAGAGAGTACAGTGGGGTGAGGAGTCCAGGGAGAAGCAGACTCCTCACTGAGCAGGGAGCTAGATGCAGAGCTTGATCTAGGGATTCTGGGATCATGACCTGAGACCCTCAGTAAACAACTGAGCCATCCAGACACTACAGCCATTTTATTTTTATGTAGAATATTCTTATCAAGAAAATAAGGGTGGGATAACTTCTTAGTACCATGACTCTTTTTAAATTAACATATAATGTACTATTAGCCCCAGGGGTACAGGTCTGTGAATCGCAAGGTTTACACACATCACAGCACTCACAATACACATACCTTCCCCAATGTCCATAAGTCCACCACCCTCTCCCTGTCCCCCTACCCTCAGCAACCCTCACAATCTCAGATTTGTGAGATTAAGAGTCTTTTATGATTTATCTCCCTCCCAGTCCCATCTTGTTCCAGTTATTCTTTTCCTATATAATAGTTGTCTTTCTCCAATTGACTTATTTCTCTAGTTCTATCCACATTGTCGCAAATGGCAAGATTTCATTTCTTTTGGTGGCTGCATAATATTCCATTGTATATATATATAGCACATCTTCTTTATCCATTCTTCTGTTCATGGACATCTAGGTTCTTTCCACAGTTTGGCTATTGTGGACATTGCTGCTATAAACATTTGGGTGCATGTGCCCCTTTGGATCACTACATTTGTATCTTTAGGGTAAACACCCAGTAGTGCAATTGCTAGGTCATAGGGTAGCTATCTTCAACTTTTTGAGGAACCTCCATGCTGCTTTCCAGAGTGGCTGCACCAGCTTGCATTCCCACCAACAGTGTGGGAGGGTTCTCCTTTCTCCACATCCTCGCCAGCATCTGTTGTTTCCCAACTTGTTAATTTTAGCCATTCTGACTGGTGTGAGGTGGTATCTCATTGTGGTTTTGATTTGTATTTCCCTGATGCCAAGTGATGTGGAGCACTTTTTCATGTGTCTGTTGGCCATCTGGATGTCTTGTTGCAGAAATGTCTGTTCATGTCCTCTGCCCATTTCTTGATTGTACTATTTGTTCTTTGGGTGTTGAGTTTGATAAGTTCTTTATAGATTTTGGATACTAGCCCTTCAACTGATATGTCGTTTGCAAATACCTTCTCCCATTCTGTCAGTTGTCTTTTGGTTTTCTTGATTGTTTCTTTTCCTATGCAAAAGCTTTTGATTTTGATGGGAAGTCCCAATAGTTCATTTTTGCCCTTGCTTCCCTTGCCTCTGGCAATGTTTCTAGGAAGAAGTTGCTGTGGCTGAGGCCAGAAGTTGCTTCCTGTGTTCTCCTCAAGGATTTTGATGGATTCCTGTCTCACATTGAGATCTTTCATCCATTTTGAGTCTACTTTTGTGTGTGGTGTAAGGAAATATCCAGTTTCATTCTTCTTCATGTGGCTGTCCAATTTTGCCAGCACCATTTGTTGAAGAGACTGTCTTTTTTCCATTGCACTTTCTTTCCTGCTTTGTCAACTATTAGTTGACCATAGAGTTGAGGATCTATTTCTGGGCCCTCTATTCTGTTCCATTGATCTATGTGTCTGTTTTTGTGCCAGTACCATTCTGTCTTGATGATGACAACTTTGTAATAGAGCTAGAAGTCTGGAATTGTGATGCCACCAACGTTGGCTTTCTTTTTCAATATTCCTCTCGCTATTCGAGGTCTTTTCTGGTTCCATATAAGCTTTAGGATACTTTGTTCCATTTCTTTGAAAAAAATGAATGGTATTTTGATAGGGATTGCATTAAATGTGTAGATTGCTTTAGGTAGCAGAGACATTTTCACAGTATTTGTTCTTCCAATCCATGAGCATGGAACATTTTTCCATTTCTTTGTGTCTTCCTCAATTTCTTTTTTTTTCTTTTTTTTTTAATTTATTTATTTGACAGAGAGAGATCACAAGTAGGCAGAGAGGCAGGCAGAGAGAGAGAGAGGAGGAAGCAGGCTCCCTGCTGAGCAGAGAGCCCAATGCAGGACTCGATCCCAGGACCCTGAGATCATGACCCGAGCCGAAGGCAGCGGCTTAACCCACTGAGCCACCCAGGCGCCCTCTTCCTCAATTTCTTTCATGAGTAC
This sequence comes from Mustela nigripes, assembly GCF_022355385.1. NCBI lineage: Eukaryota > Metazoa > Chordata > Mammalia > Carnivora > Mustelidae > Mustela > Mustela nigripes. The sequence goes on along the minus strand of NC_081563.1, from coordinate 70,433,532 downwards.
TTTATAGTTCTCTGAGTATAGATTCTTAGCCTCTTTGGTTAGGTTTATTCCTAGGTATCTTATGGTTTTGAGTGCAATTGTAAATGGGATTGACTCCTTAATTTCTCTTTCTTCTGTCTTGTTGTTGGTGTAAAGAAAAGTACCATGCCTTTTTTTTTTCCCTCTCTCTCTCTCTTTTTTCTTTTTTTTTAAGTTAGGCCTAGTTAAAGCTGGGCTATCACTACTTTACTACAAATCTAAAGTTTAGTTCCAAATTATCTTTCATAAGGATTTTTCAGAAAGGCATACGGAATTCCAACTTTATAATTTCTGTATCTAATGGTCTCTTGAGTTCACTCACTATAAATTTAGACAAGCAAAGTAAAGGCAGTTTAAGATTGAGTAAAGTAGCAAGATTATCAAGATAGACAACAAGGAATTTGTGGGGGGGGGGCTTTGTATTTAAACTGACTGGAAATGATTGACTGTATACCATCAGAGGATGTTTGAGAATTTACCATAGTACAAGGTTGGAAATATAACATTATATGTCTTTTTTTTTTTTTAATTTTGCTTCCAGGTTTATTTAAGAATATCCTTCAAGAAACTGTACAAGTTATTCACTATTTCTGACCTGAAAGTACAGGAGTTTATTACTTTTCTACTGCTTTTATACAAATTGCCACCCTGGCTTCAAAGCCACACAAATTTATTTATCTTACAGTTGTGTAGATCAGAAATCTAACATGGGTCCCTCCATGTGATTTTTTTTTAATTATTTTTTCAGCGTAACAGTATTCATTCTTTTTGCACCACACCCAGTGCAAATCCATGTCCTCTCCAATACCCACCACCTGGATCCCCCAACCCCCCAACCCCCGCCCCTTCAAAACCCTCAGATTGTTTTTCAGAGTCCATAGTCTCTCATGGTTCGCCTCCCCTTCCAATTTCCCTCAGCTCCCTTCTCCTCTCCATCTCCCCTTGTCCTCCATGCTATTTGTTATGCTCCACAAGCAAGTGAAACCATATGGTAATTGACTTTCTCTGCTTGACTTATTTTATTCAGCATAATCTCTTCCAGTCCTGTCCATGTTGCTACAAAAGTTGGGTATTCATCCTTTCTGATGGAGGCATAATACTCCATAGTGTATATGGACCACCTCTTCCTTATCCATTCATCTGTTGAAGGGCATCTTGGTTCTTTCCACAGTTTGGCGACCGTGGCCATTTGCTGCTATAAACACTGGGGTACAGATGGCCCTTCTTTTCACGACATCTGTATCTTTGGGGTAAATACCCAGTAGTGCAATGGCAGGGTCATAGAGAAGCTCTATTTTTAATTTCTTGAGGAATCTCCACACTGTTCTCCAAAGTGGCTGCACCAACTTGCATTCCCACCAACAGTGTAAGAGGGTTACCCTTTCTCCACATCCTCTCCAACACATGTTGTTACCTGTCTTCCTAATTTTGGCCATTCTAACTGGTGTAAGGTGGTATCTCAATATAGTTTTAATTTGAATCTCCCTGATGGCTAGTGATGATGACCATTTTTTCATGTGTCTGATAGCCATTTGTATATCTTCATTGAAGAAGTGTCTGTTCATATCTTCTGCCCATTTTTTGATATGATTGTCCGTTTTGTGTGTGTTGAGTTTCAAGAGTTCTTTATAGATCCTGGATATCAACCTTTTGTCTGTACTGTCATTTGCAAATATCTTCTCCCATTCTGTGGGTTGCCTCTTTGTTTTTTTTGACCATTTCCTTTGCTGTGCAGAAGCTTTTGATCTTGATGAAGTCCCAAAAGTTCATCTTCACTTTTGTTTCCTTTGCCTTTGGAGACATATCTTGAAAGAAGTTGCTGTGGCTGATATCCAAGAGGTTATTGCCTCTGTTCTCCTCTAGGATTCTGATGGATTCCTGTCTCACGTTGAGATCTTTGTCCATTTTGAGTTTATCTTTGTGTATTGTGTAAGAGAATGGTCGAGTTTCATTCTTCTACATATAGCTGTCCAGTTTTCCCAGCACCATTTCTTGAAGAGAGAAATGTATATTTTTTCCTGTTTTGTCAAAGATTAATTGACCATAGAGTTGAGGGTCCATATCTGGGCTCTCTACTCTGTTCCACTGGTCTATGTGTCTGTTTTTATGCCAGTACCATGTCTTGGTGATTACAGCTTTGTAGTAAAGCTTGAAATCAGGTAACGTTATGCCCCCAGTTTTATTTTTGTTTTTCAACATTTCCTTAGTGATTCAAGGTCTCTTCTGATTCCATACAAATTTTAGGATTATTTGCTCCAGCTCTTTGAAAAATAACGGTGGAATTTTGATTGGAATTGCATTAAAAGAATAGATTGCTCTAGGCAGTATAGACATTTTAGCAATGTTTATTCTTCCGATCCAAGAGCATGAAATGGTCTTCCATCTTTTTGTGTCTTCTTCAATTTCTTTCATGAGTGCTCTGTAGTTTCTTGAGTACAGTTCCTTTACCTCTTTGGTTAGGTTTATTCCCAGGTATCTTATGGTTCTTGGTGCTATAGTAAATGGAATCAATTCTCTAATTTCCCTTTCTGTGTTTTCATTGTTAGTGTATAAGAAAGCCACTGATTTCTGTATGTTGACTTTGTATCCTGCCACATTACTGAATTGCTGTATGAGTTCTAGTAGTTTGGGAGTGGAGTCTTTTGTGTTTTCCATATAAAAAATCATGTCATCTGTGAAGAAAGAGAGTTTTACTTCTTCATTGCCAATTTGGATATATCTCTTTGTTGTCTGATTGCTGTTGCTAGGACTTCTAATACTATGTTGAATGAGAGTGGTGAGAGTGGGCATCCTTGTGTTCCTGATCTCAATGGGAAGGTTGCAAGCTTTTTCCCATTGAGGATGATATTTGCTATGGGTCTTTCATAGATAGATTTTATGAAGTTCAGGAATGTTCCCTCTATCCCAATACTTTGAAGCGTTTTAATCAGGAACAGATGCTGGATTTTGTCAAATGCTTTTTCTGCATCAATTGAGAGGACCATGTGGTTCTTCTCTCTTCTCTTATTGATTTGTTCTATCACATTGATTGATTTGCGAATGTCAAACCATCCTTGTAGCCCAGGGATGAATCCCACCTGGTCATGGTGGATAATCTTTTTAATGTGTTGTTGGATCCTGTTTGCTAGGATCTTGTTGAGAATCTTAGCATCCATATTAATCAGTGATATTGGTCTGAAATTCTCCTTTTTGGTAGGGTCTTTGCCCGGTTTGGGGATCAGGGTAATGCTGGCTTCATAGAAAGAGTCTGGAAGTTTTCCTTCTGCTTCAATTTTATGAAACAGCTTCAGGAAAATAGGTGTTATTTCTTCTTTGAAAGTTTGGTAGAATTCCCCAGGGAATCCATCAGGTCCTGGACTCTTGTTTTTTGGGAGGTTTTTGATCACTGCTTCGATCTCGTTACTAGATACTGGTCTATTCAGGTTGTCAATTTCTTCCTGGTTCAATTTTAGGAGTTTATAGTTTTCCAGGAATGCATCCATTTCATCTAGGTTGCTTAGCTTATTGGCATATAATTGTTGATAATAACTTCTGATGATTGTTTCTACACCCTTGGTGTTAGTTGTGATCTCTCCCTTTTCATTCATAATTTTATTAATTTGGGCTTTCTCTCTTTTCTTTTGGATTAGTGTGGCCAATGGTTTATCGATCTTATTGATTCTTTCAAAAAACCAGCTTCTAGTTTCATTGATATGTTCTACTGTATCTCTGGTTTCTATCTCATTGATCTCTGCTTTAATCTTGATGATTTCCCTTCTTATGTGTGGAGTTGGTTTGATTTGTTATTGATTCTCCAGTTCTTTAAGGTGTAGAGACAGCTGGTGTATTCTGGATTTTTCAATTTTTTTGAGGGAGGCTTGGATGGCTATGTATTTCCCCCTTAGGACCGCCTTTGCTGTATCCCATAGGTTTTTGGACTGAAGTGTCTTCATTCTCATTGGTTTCCATGAATTGTTTCAGTTCTTCTTTGATCTCCTGGTTGATCCAAGCATTCTTAAGCAAGGTGGTCTTTAGCTTCCAGGTGTTTGAGTTGCTTCGGAACTTTTCCTTGTGATTGAACTCCAGTTTCAAAGCACTGTGATCTGAGAATATGCAGAGAATAGTCTCAGTCTTTTGGTATTGGTTGAGTCCTGATTTGTGACCCAGTATGTGGTCTATTCTGGAGAAGGTTCCATGTGCACTTGAGAAGAATGAGTATTCTGTTGTTTTAGGGTGGAATGTTCTGTATATATCTATGAGGTCCATCACACATAATGTCTTTTGACACTACATATATTTATAGTTACACAGTTTTTCACCACTCTGTTTTCTACATAATGCGTATTTTTATGCCATAACTTGAAATAAGGGCTTATCTTCTGGCTCTTAAATAAGAAAATGGAATATATATATATTTTTTCTCTTTAATATCATTGCTTATAAGATACTTTGAACAATATCCATATGTCCAGAATTATTAATGTATCTTCTTGGATTTCCACGTTGACAAACATGTTATGGTGTTTTTGGATGTGGGCAGAATCAACTTTGTTCAGATATGAACCCTCAAACTTTCTCTCTAATATCTTCCATCCAACCACTTGCCTATGTCAAAAATTCCCACTCCAGCCTCATTTCTTCCTTAAAACATCTTACGAGTTTACTTTCTTCTCTCCTTCACAGTGGTACTGTCTAATTCAACTCCCCCTCCCACCCCCAGTGGCACCATCCTCCATACTATACTCTCATTGTTACCCACCTTGAACCCAAAATCTGATCATGGCCTTTCATGCTCAAAATCTCTTGATCACTGTAGTAATAATTCTTATTTCTTGGACATTTGTTACTTGCACTAGTCTCACTATCCTTTGTGAATTCATTCAATCAGTTCTCACTATAACTCTGTAAGATACTTGTCTCCATTTTTCTAGACAAGGAAACTGAGGTATAGAGCAGTTAAGCAATTTTTCAACTTCACATTTCTAACGAAAAAATTTTTTTTAATTTATTTGACAGAGAGAGAGATGACAAGCAGGCAGAGAGAGAGAGGAGGAAGCAGGCTCCTTGCTGAGCAGAGAGCCTGATGTGGGGCTCAATCCCAGGACCCTGAGATCATGACCCGAGCTGAAGGCAGCGGCTTAAGCCACTGAGCCACCCAGGCGCCCCCTTTTTTTTTTGAATCCTGGGCATAATTTATATTTTTTGCATAGGCATAAATTAGAATCTGGAGATAAAAAGTTCAGAACCGATAGTGCAGCATTTGTGACAGGAGAGTGCAAAATGAAACCTGGTTGTCAGGGCTGGGGCTGCTGCCAGAGTCAGGACCCAAACACAGCAGTACAACATTTGACACTGCTGTAAGCCTCTCTCGCATGATATCTTTCATATGCATCCTATGTTTAACAAACTATAAATTTAATTACACGAAGCTGTTGGTACCCTATACAAATCACCTTGTACTTATCGCTTTAGGGCACACAGGTGAACTCCCAACTCCAGCACTTGAATTCTTTGCCTGAATATCTAATTTGGTTTCTAGACCCTGCTTTGCTGCCTGGAGTAGGTTGGAAGTACCAGTGAATTATCACCCACCCTCAACCAATGACCATGGGAGCTGGCCTATAAATACACAAGTCCCATTTGCCTGTTCAAGTGAAATAACTCTCAGGCCTGTATTTCACACTGGCTTCAGATTTCCCCAATGGGATTAAGGGGATTAAATGTTAGCATGCTTCATAATAAACTCTTAATTGTTTACCTTTTTTCCTTCCTACCTCCCTTACTCTCCTAAGGACTTTTTGGCATTCACTTGAAAAATAAACTAATTGTAATTTTATCTTTTGCTTAAGTACTATTTCTGGAGGAACTCAAACAAAGCACATGGTATGAACTTTAGCATCTGAATTCTTGTCCTTTCTCCCCTACCAATTCTCCTACCTTCCTCTCAAAGTTCTGACATAGACCAATATTTTTGGTCTCTTGAGTTTACCACACTTTTCCAATCTACCATGATTTTGCAGAACTCAGACCTTCCACATGGTTCTTTCTTTCTTTTTTTTTTTTTTTAAAGATTTTATTTATTTATTTGTCAGAGAGAGAGTGAGCGAGAGCGAGCACAGGCAGACAGAGTGGAAGGCAGAGTCAGAGGGAGAAGCAGGCTCCCTGCAGAGCAAGGAGCCCGATGTGGGACTCGATCCCAGGACGCTGGGATCATGACCTGAGCCGAAGGCAGCTGCTTAACCAACTGAGCCACCCAGGCATCCCCCACATGGTTCTTTCTTAACCTGCCTACAAAAAAAAAATTAAGATTTTATTAATTTAGTTGACAGAGAGAGACACAGCGAGAGAGGGAACACAAGCAGTGGGAATGGAAGAGGGAGAAAGCAGGCTTCCTGGTGAGCAGGGAGCGTGATGCAGGGCTTGATCCCAGGACCCTGGGATTAGGACCTGAGCCAAAAGTCAATGACCAAGCCACCCAGGCACCGCAGCCTGCCTGCAAAATTATTGCTCATCTTCATCCTTATTTAAAGCTGAAACACTATGCTTCATATTATAAAGTGATTCTTGATTCCGAGGGAAATATAGAATTTATATGGCTCTGCCAATATATTTTGTGTTACATCACCATGGCAATTATCTTAGTTGTTTTAAGTAGACTTGCCTGTGTCCCCACAAGTATCTAGGCACCTTGATGATATGAAATGGATCACTACATATCTATATCCCCAATATCCAGAGTAGGCCCTTAGTAAACATTTGTCAAAAAAATGGGTGAATGAAGCATTTTGTTAAATCTTTAGATATTCTGATGTATAAAATAATATTTAAGTTTTGTCCTTATAAATGTTATTATTCAATGAGATAAGGTTTTCTTATGCCCAACAAGCCTAAATTTATTGTTAAAGCTGGACATTATCTATAGATTCTTAGCTATGTGTCAATGTTACAAGTGTTAAGATGTTATCTACTGTATTATGAAGATCTGTAATCTAATCAAAATAGATTTGCAAGTAACTATATTATTTTAAATGGAGTTTAAAAAGTTAAATAAATGTAATTCTATGTGATTACAGTAAGACAGAGACCTTTGTAATTTGATGGAATTATATTCTATTATTTTAAAATTTTTATTATGAAATATTTTCATGAAATGTAAGAAAACATAAAACTATCTTTTAACAGTATTAATACTAAATTGTATTCCCTATCTGTGGTACCAAAACAATTCTTTAATTTATTAAAAGTAAATTAATATTATTATGAACTAAACTTTTGTTCGAATGACTTTCAGTTGATTTGCCACTTGAATTTCATGCAGAATCAAATGAAAGCTTCTTTTCCATCAATTCACCTTTCAGTTAGGCTAGTCCAAATTTAGTTTTACTTATGGAGTGTAATTACTTTAGATATATTTTTTTAAATGTATTCGTTTTCTATTCCTAGGTAGTTTTTCCCAACCTCTAAGAATTAGTCCTAATGAGGAATCGTGGCAAAAAAGAGACACTTTGGGTATATATATGCCCCAAGCAGTAAAAGAACCCAGTACTTTGTCTTCTGGGTAAGCCTAGCATTGTGTCACAGATGATATTTTAAACGTGATTTTGCGAATTGAGAATTGAGTTTGTTCCCTCAGTGACACTAAGTCATACTTCTTCTTGCAGCTATTTGTGTGCCTGGCTTTTACATCTAACACTTTTCTTTTTTCCCACCTTCCATTCGTGAAGAGAATTGTTAAGATGCATTCAAGTCCAGAAACTCAAAATTATGATTCCCAAAGCAAGTGTGACTCAGCCAGGTTGTGAATTAAGGCAATAAAGTAAATGCCTATATTCAACTTTTATTTTTATTCATTTCAAAAAATGTTATTCCCTGGAATGGCCGCATGAGACAGACACCTCATGGTGATTTGCTTCAGCAAACTTCTTACCCATCTGGTGATCTCTAGAATGAAAATGGAACTGGCACAAGTGATAGAAATCCAACTAACATAGAACAAGGCTAATTTCCTTTCTGCCTAAAGTGCATACTCTTCCTATGGCTTGGAATACTTTTACCACTCTCTACCCTCCACATATCCAATCCTTGTTCTCAGTCTTTTAGATCTCAATGTAACTATAGTTTTCAAGCCAACCAACATTCACATCTTTTATAACTACCAAGACATCTACTTCAAGTACTTCTCATTGCTGTTTTAAAGTATTCACATATTGGGGCGCCGGGGTGGCTCAGTCAGTTAAGCATCTGCCTTTGGTTCAGGTCATGATCCCAGAGTCCTGGGATTGAGCCCTGCATCGGGCTCTCCATTCTTGGGAATCCCGCTTCTCCCTCTCCTCTCCATTCAAGCTCTCTCTCACTATCTCTCTCAAATAAATAAATAAATAAATAAAATCTTTTTAAAAAATGAAGTAACCACATATTTATTTGTATATATTATTCTTCTACCACTAAGATGCTAATTCCACCAAGACAGAAACCTTCTATATTCCCACCTATAGCAAATATAGTGCCTTCCCTTTTATAGGCATTCAAGAAGCATGAATTCATACATGATTCTCCTCTTGTTACCACTTTGTGCAGCCTTTATTAATGGGTTTTGGAGAATCATCTCCAATGTTGCTAGTGTTGCTAGTAGCATCCTAGTAATCCTTCTTGAGCCACTCAAATAAGTTTTCCTTGTTTTTCATCTAAAGACGCAATTTCCCTGTGGCATTACCTCAACATAATTTCTATATGTATTTACAGTGATACATTAAAATAAGTTTAACATGGTTCCAGACTGACTCGGACTCTGAGCACCTTCAAGGGAAGGTCTATTATGTCCCAGAAAATAGGGTAAACTAAAGGCTTATTAAATAAATGGATAAAGAAAGAAATAAAGGACTGAAAATCACCTGTCATAGTACTACAAGGTGCTGCTTTCCACATAATAAACATCTTATACATTATAACTTTTAATTAATGGCTAAAGAAACCAGGATACCATATATCTTATGGACCCATCTTAAAACTTCTTTCAGTTTAGGCAATGTGGCATATTTTGCTCTATCAGTATAACATGATGCTAAAATCCCTGCCTCTTAAAATGTCTCCAAGGAATGACTTTTAGAAGTCAAGGATACCCAGTTTTTAATGGGACCAATGTACCAAATCAATTTGTATTCACTCTTACTGAATGTTTACTGAATACCATATGAGTTGTTAAATTCTGTGCTAAATACTGGACATACAGAACTAAAAAGCATGGTTGCTGATCCCCAGGGATATACAATGAGGAAGTATAAGTGTACAAAACAGCATTACAAGGGAACACAAGCCATGCATAAATGAGTGAAACTAACCAAACTCCACTTGGCATTTAGGGAACTAAGTTGGTCTGCATAGAGGAGTCAGAGAAAGCTTTATAAAGGGGCTGAAATTAAAATACAACTTTAAAGATTCAGACCAAGTGCATGACAAAGGTAAAAGAATTAATAATGTTATAGGGGTTAGTATTCATATGCTATTTAGGAAACAAGCAAAAAAAAAAAAAAGCAGGACACAAATGATTAAATAGGCTGTGTTGACTAGAATAGAGGATTGGAGTGGGTAAGTTATTAGTGGTGAATTTGAAAACATTATAGATGATTAGATAGTAAATGGCTGTCAAGAGGAAAAACTTTCTCTCTACCCTCATAGATTAAGTTGCTGAGGTCATGTGGATTAAACTAGCAAAAGAAAGACTGACAGAAGAAAAAGGAATTAAATTTTTATGAATATTTTACATGCACAGGAGTTTATAGAAGAGAAATGAAATTCAAAGGCGTGGTTAGACTCAGGGCTTATATACCATTTTAACAAAGGAAGGAGTGTTTGGGCTTCAGGGAATGATAAATCATGAGGAAGTGACTAAGAAATATGTGGGGGAACTAATGGAAGATAAGGGTTTTTTAGTAAGGTCTGTTTATGCAAATTTGTCTTGGTATTCATCTTTCTCCAGTATTAATAATACTCTCCTGCTCCTCTTCCAGGTTCAGATGGAAACACATTTTCCAAAAAGAAATCTATGTCCTGCCTTTGGACAGTTAAGGGAAGGACAGAGAACCCTTCCCAAATCTGCTGATTATCAACTGTCTTTAGCCTAAAATAGTCCTTATGTCAAAGACGCACATTTGGAATGGCACATCCTGATTCCTTCATAACCTTGAATGCCTACTTATGAACCTTGGATTTTATCATGTGTATAAACAAAGTCATTCAATGATTTGAACGGGAGATGATCTATTTTCCACCCTTCACCTCTTCAAGCATATATCTATTGTACTAGATTATCTCCATTCTTTTTTGCTGGGCTGAATATGGAGACACTAATCTCAGAGCCAGTGGCTCATCTGAAGTTTTATGAAAATCTGCTTGAAAGCTATAGTGTAGGGGGTAAGTATAGATAAGTAATAAGAGGAAAATAAAATAAAAACATGAGATATTTCAATTTACTATATTGTGGGAGGCCACAATAAGGCTTGAGACAAGGACCAAACCAGGCCCTGACTTGTACTTCCTTTAAAGTCCGAATAACCTAACAAAAGGTTTAGGACAGGAAAAGTTGAGTAGCACTGAGAAAGGGTCTGTGCTATGTGTTGTGCGCTCGCCTATGTGACTTCCCACACGCTCGCTAAACAAATGAGAACAATTCAGTTGGGGTCAAAAGTTCGTTGCTGGTTCTTGCTGCCCTAGAACAGCCCATAAATTACTTTCAGGTTTGCTGTATCAATACAGAACAATTGTACTGGCATCAGCCATTTGGCATCACGAGGTCTGCTTAGAGTTAAATGTGAAACTTATTATGGGAACTCGTGGTTGTTTAACTAGACACAGGTGTATTGCTTCTTCTATTATCACTATATATATGGTCTTAGTGCTTTGAATAAACTTAGCACTGTTGGACATCCTCCTCAGTGCTCCTCCTGCTCCCATCTCTCTGCTTCTCGAGTTCTTTTCTTCATCCTCTTACCCTCACGTTCCTGGTCGATTTGTCGCGCCGACCGTGACACTGTATCCTATATGATACTATGTCTTTCTGGGTCTTCTGCATCACTGTATGGGGAAAGAAAGATAAAATAAAATTGTATTTGAAAATTGCACTTGACCTGTAATATCATTTTCTGACAAATATCATGAAATCCAAATTTTTCTTTATCAATCTTGAATTGTGAAAGGAATTTTATCTTTACCAATTTCTTGAGCAATTTTGGTAGCTTTTATAATTATAGTCTGAGATAATACCAGCCTATGTGCACAAGATGAGATGAACTACCTTGACATCAGTTGCAGAAGCATCACATAATTCCATTAGGAGCATTTAGATTGCCATAGCACCATCTGGATATCTCTTTGTTAAGGAGTCCTTTTTCACAGATTAATGTACTTCATCATACACTTATTCATGGATGAAGAGTTAGTTGATGAAAACAGTGCAACATTAACTTGCTGCCATTCCTTTATCTGTGAGCAAACATCAATGCCTCCTTTTCAATGCATCCTAGAGAGATTCCTAAACCTCATTGTAGTATTATAAGTTTCCAACTCTGAAAAGACATTTATGTACAGCACAATTTCAAGTATGTATGTATGTATGTACATATTTATATTTGATGAACATTTCTTGTTAACCATGGAAGAGAGAAAAATTGAATTTTAGTGTTAAAAGCATGGAAACAAAAATTTCTATCTGCCAGTAACAAGACTGAGGTGAATAGTATTAATCAGAAAGTGCATCCACAAAGAAGCATTCAATTAAAAGAAACCGAACAGCTTCAGTGAATATAGAGTAATACCCTTTTCAAATCTTGGCTCCCAATCTAGTACCCTTAAATGTTTATTTGCATTTTAATTGCTTGAAAAACAGTAGGATATCAGTGAAATTCCTCAGAAAGCGAACAGTCAAAAGACTCCATTTAAGGCCTGTAGTTAGTGATTCTCATTGCAATCCCATAGAATGCTTTCTTTAATGGGGTGCTTTTAAAAGGCATTCTCTATTTGTAATTCTGGGGCATGTGCAATGCTATTAACAGTTGTGTTTATGATGGCTTTAGAGCACTTGAGACAAAGCCTATGGTATCCTTCATTTGTAATGGCCACAAAGGGTTATAATTATATAAATGGGCATAGAAATATGGATTAAGAATTCTTTAATTCATTATGTCTGCCTACCTTGAAAACTACATCATAGAGAAATGAGTAATATTTTCTTTAGTCGAAAAAAAGAATTCTAATTCCAATATCCAAATTATTGTCAAATAACATTTTCAGAGCAAAAGATTTTTTTTTAAAGTAACCAATATCTCTAATCTCCCTTCTCCCCCCATGAAAAGCTGGTATAATATTTTGATGTTCTATTCATATATATCGAAACACTTTTAGATTTATGTGCTGAAATATGTGAAATGCCAACAGTTGGAGCAGCTAACGTTTGGGAACACTATTTCCACTATAAAAATCAATATAATGCCTAAGCAAAAATGCAGCACAAAACACACTCCTTCTGTAGATTGATATCATAAATACTAATTGGGGAAAGAGAGATGAATTTGCGAAAAATTAATTACTTGGGAAAATAAAATGAGAAGTAATTTATGTGTGATAAATTTTACTTTAATAATTTTTCTTTTGGAGTGTCCCATTGCCCTTCTTACTTGCTGAGCTATCATCAGATTGCTATATAAATAATTTATTGATTTTTTTTTACCCTCTCTTTTGATAAGAGAAGAAAGATATCAAGTGGAGTAAGGGATTTAGACAGTAGTATTACTGGGCGGGTAGTCACTAATATGATTCTTTGTAGGCTCAGAGTTTGCATGTGTGGGAATAAGCGTGTGTGTGAGTGTGTGTGCACATGTATCTCTATGTGTTTATACATGCATGTAAATATATATATTCATATCCATATATCCATTTAAACATTAGGCAAGTTAAAAATAAAATTGAGTAACACAAAGAGCAAAATAATTAGTTTTATTCTACTGCTTCTCATGAAAATCAAAATATCATTGCCTCTGTACCGAAAGGCTATAAACAGCCCATGAGAAATGACAGCTAATAATTCTTCAGCACTTGCTATGTGGCAGAAGCTGATCTGAGTACTTTTTATGCAGTAATTAATTTACTCTTTATGACCATGTTATAAGGTAGATACAATTATTACTCTCTTGTTTTATAAATGAGAAAATTAAGAAACAGAAAATTCATGCAACTTTTTCAAAATTGCAGGTCAAGTAATTGCTAGAGACAGGATTTGAATCCAAGCAGTTTGTGTCAAATACTTTCTTTTGGTCACTGTTTTGTGTTGCACCTGGGTTTGAAGCATGATAGAAAGCTGAAGTATTTTGTAGTAAGTGACTACGGTAATAAAATCTAATTTGCTTTAAATTTGCACCAAGATATTTAACATTTAACTTTCTATGATTTTGCAATGTTCACTAATTGTCTCATGCTTTACCATTAACCTGCCACAAATAGCCCTCAAGGTCCTTGAGAGCATGTTCCATCTCCTCTGTTGTATTTCTCTGCAATGTCACTAAACAGATAATACAGGAACATATATAGAGCAGGTTCTTAAAAAGTGTCCTATTATTTGATTAAAAAAGGTAATGTAAACTTCCTCCTCCTCACTTTACCTAATGCATTCTGCTTCCTAGCTTACAGTGTTAGAAGACATATAATATTTAGATTTTTCTGTCTTGTCATTGAAGGTATAAAATCTTTTTTAATATCCATCAAATGATCATCTATTATGGGTAGAAACATCTCCATTGACAAGCAAACATGAATTCTTGCTCAAATATTACACAAAGTATCTTTAAAAGAAGGGTTCTGTTAGGTTGCAGGTTTGCTTTTGGATCCATCCCCCACCCGTTCCTCACTGTACTTTGTTCTGATCCTGCAACAAATTTCCCATTTCCCCTTGCCCTTGGTTTTTGGCAAGGCTCACTATAATAATGTACACTGACAAAAGACTGGGAAGAGGAGAGCCTGGTGATTTGGGGTACCATATCCTGAAAGTGGCCATCACTGTAATTACAAATTTGTCCAGATCACTTTGGCTTCTGAGATTTGGTAAATCTTTCTCCCTGTGTCCCACCGTCCCAGGAGAGGTCATACCTTCTTTTGCTTACCTCTGGGTTTCCTCACTATCTTCTATTTGGCTTTCTCTCTCTACTATTACATGTATAATGAATTACCTGCACCAAATCCCCCTTTCTGAAATGCTTACAGTGTATTTTTATTTTCCATATTAGACTCAGAATGATAAAAGATATATAGTAGATATGTAGCACTTTGTAACTTAGCCAAGTTGGCACCATGCTGATGTGGTTCTATTATCATCCCTGATATTATTTATTTTCTACTTGATTGAGTTACTTATGTAGCATTAGGAACAAAGCTTCATTCTGTGTAAAAGGTAATGTATATTTACAACCAAATGACCTCCTTCCCTCTATTGCTTACATCCACATAAGGTTCACCAAAAACATTACGTACTTTTTTATGAAAACTTTTCTTTTTGAAAAGGTCTCTTTATGTCCTTAAAGAACAAGTTACTATAGAGGATAAATAAGTTCATGACAGATATATAATTTCAACTTGTTTAACACAACTACTTGGCACATGAGTTTATGTAAGTCAAAAAATAAAATAAAATAAAAAGGACCCCGAAGAAATAGAAGTTTTCAAGGCAATTAATTCTGTTAAGAAAGGTCCCTCAAAGGACATACTTTATCTCTTTGCATTATTCTGCAATTGTCATCCATTGAAAAATAAAGGATGGCTTCTTGAGTGCCTGTCAACTAAAAGACAGTAAAGAGTGACTCCTTTACTTCTCAAAAGCAGTGACGGAAAGGGCCACAGATAGTGCTGTCATTGGGTATACTGTGGAGAAATCTCTGTAGTAAAGTTGATATATTATGGGCGTTGCTTAATTTTCTTTCTTATCTTGATTCCTAGTGTGTAATCATAGATCCCAAAAAATATTTTCTCTGATAATTTCTGCTACACAATTATGTAAATGCAGAGGTTCTATTTCTCCAATTAAGTGGAGTAAATGTCTAATGGTACCTTCCAGGGCTTCTTGGAGAAATGGCTCATTTAAGAGCCAGGGGAGGGAAAATCCAAGATGAACCTTGTGTGCTAGGTATATTCATTTCTTCTCAGGCTTCATTACTTCTTGACACTAGCAGCAGACAGAAGAGGTAATATATTTATGTGTACTAACTCATGTATCTACGTATATCTATGATTGCCTCTATGTCTATTCCTCTGTATACACATTAAGCAAAATTTAAGACCATGTTGATGTCTCTGACTCTAATTCCATAGCAAAAGGTTCATTCTTAAGCCTTACTTTCTTGTTTCTCTTTAACTTCCCTCTCCAACAGTGAGAAACCTGACTCCTGCCATCTGCCAGCCACTTACTTATTTGTTCCTCCTCAGTATACTCATCCAGTGGTTTCAGACTTGTTTATCTGTGCTCCTCTAAGAACTTTACTAACTAGAGCACAGTGTTTATGTATAATTCTTTTTGTTTATGGCTTAACTTTCCAGTCAAAACATACACTTTTCTAAAGTTACTTAGGATCATCTCCTTTTGTTTTTGTGTGTGTTGTATACCTTGAATTTTACTCTTTTTAATGTACAGTTCTATGGGATGAAGTCCGTTATCTATCATTTCAATACCAGAAAAAACTGTTCCTTTATCCCCAAAAGTTCTCTCCCAGGTGTCTCTTCTTATTGACTTCCTTAATTTAATCAATCATTATTGGAAAAACATCTGTTGTGTGACCAGAAGGATATATACTTCTTTAGCTTTCTAATGATCTAAAATTTCATCCCCAGATTTCCATCATTTATGTAGAAAGAATAAACTCCTTAGGATGATATTATCTGACTTCTCATTTATTTGCATCTGGTTTCTACAGTACTGAATGACTCATCTTTGAATAGGGAAGTTAGTCACTCCTTTTTCAGTATTCACATAGCACCTCAAACATGCTTCTTACTCTAGTACTCCTCACATAGAATTGTAACCACTTATGATCATTTCTGTCTCCCTAACTTGAAAATGAGTACCTTCACAGGGTATGCTTGATACTATTCATTTCTGTGTCTCCAGCACTTTGGACAGTTATAAGTATACAGTAAGCCCTTGCTCATTGTTGGCTGAATGAAAAGGGCATGATTGAAGTAGTATTCTTGAAGCTGGGGTTCGGTGGAGGGAAATCAGAGACAAAGGCAAAGGTAATAACTGGATCCCTAAGTCCAAAAAAGTAGGTCTTGGCTATTGCCTGAACGTTTTTGTCCCTCCATATGTTGCAGCCCTGATCCTCAGTATGGTGGTATTTGCAGATAAGGTCTTTGGAAGGTAATTAGGTTCAGATGAGGTCCCGAGGGTAGAAGCCCTGTGATGGGATTAGTGCCTTGTAAAAAGATGAAGAGACTACACTCTAACTCAACCAC
This sequence comes from Mustela nigripes, assembly GCF_022355385.1. Taxonomy (NCBI): domain Eukaryota; kingdom Metazoa; phylum Chordata; class Mammalia; order Carnivora; family Mustelidae; genus Mustela; species Mustela nigripes. The sequence goes on along the minus strand of NC_081563.1, from coordinate 70,417,050 downwards.
ATGAGGATATACTTAGCAAGAAGACAGCTGTCTGCAAACCAGGAAGAGAGATCTCTCCAGACATGAAATCTGAAGGCACCTTGATCTTGGGCTTTCCAATTTCTAGAACTGTGAGAAGTATATAGTTATTGTTTAAATCATGATTTTTAAAAAATAGCCTAAATTGAGTGAGATAGTCTCTGAAGGTGCAAACTATCAATATAAATCAGTAAAAGTTAACTGGCAGATGAATGACTCCAGATAACATTTTTAAAAGTTTTGTTTTAGACATTTAATGTTATTGAAAACAAGAGAAAGGGTGGGCAATTTTTTAATGTTTTCCACTTTTCTTTTTTCTTGTCTATAAGACCCTTAAAAAGAGAAGCCATACATACTATGTCAGGGTCAGATAACAGGCTTTTGTTAACAATGAAGGAAAATACAGGATTCTTTTGTTCTATAAAATCTAACAGGAGAGAAGAGTATTTTGAATCTCAAGTTTATCCAATTTTGTTTCCTGAATAAGATAATGAAATTGAACCAATAAGAATTAATCTTACCCAGAGTCCAGTGAGAGAAGAATGCAATGATAGGAAAAAATTCCCAGCTCTGCTATAACAACTTTATAAGTGAGTCAGACAGCCAAAAGCCCACTCCTGGGGCTCCTGGGTGGCTCAGACAGTTGAGCAACTGCCTTGGGCTCAGGTCATGATCTCCAGATCCTGGGATGGAGCCCCACTTCAGGATCCCTGCATAGCAGGGAGTCTGCTTCTCCCTCTCCCTCTCCCTCTGCCTCTTCCCCTTGCTTTTGTGCTCCCTCTCTCTCTCAAATGAAAAAATGAAATCTTTGGGGGGGGGGGGGGAAAGTGCCCACTCTCGGAGGTGGGAATGGATCTGGGAGGCTGATCTGGTTCTAGGCTGTGGCTGCTGTAATTAACCTGACTTTAATCCTCCTGTAATAACACTGAAATCCAGTTCCATTTTTCTGACTGCTCAGTTCCTTCCCCTGTGCCCCAAATATGGAATGCAGACACATATATCTCATGGCAGAAAATATCTGGAGATTATATTTGTGTAATACCATTCTATGTTCACAAAAATGATAGCTTTTGTGATCACAGATTTAAATGTGTAGAATACTGATCAAATCTTGATAAATATGCCTAAGTCATGTACAATTGAAATAGGTCATTCTAACGTGGCTAATTGAGGGTCTCCTCTGCGTCAAAGGCACACACAAGAAGTAAAACAAATACTCAGAGGAAAGATCATTTTGGGCTTGGGTACTTAAGGAAAGTTTTGCAAAACAGGTCAGTTTTTAGCTGAAACTTCGAGTGAGTATACTTTTAATGGGTGCAAAGGGAAGCTTCTTCTAGGAAAGAGAAACTACACAGAGATGAAATCATGCAAATATGTGTGGGTCAGTGACTACAATAATTTGAGTAGAACAGGAGTTTTGTAAAGGAGAAAAAGGCCTTCAAAGACCTAAGCATCATTTGAAAGCTGTAGAAAGTATAAAGATAAAAATGTAACTTGCCACACAAACCTACAGAGAATTGGTATCTCCACAGGGAAACCGCCATATTTATTCTACTGTTGACTAAGTGACAGACTAGGAAAGTGGACAAAACGCTTTCTTGAACATTTCCTCACTAGTGACCTAGTTTTTAAACGTTTGCACTGCGTATGGTTTTGACTCTATTGTTCCCTTTGCTTGCTGATAGAGCTTCAATGTTATAGATTCTAAATACATATTTTAGACTAACAAAACAAAGTTTTGGGATGCCTGGATGGCTCAGTCAGTTAAGCATCTGACTTCGGCTTAGGTCATGATCCCAGGGTCCTAGAATCAAGCCCTATGTCAGGCTCCCTGCTTACCTTCTGCCTCTGTCTACCCCCAACTCATGTTCACACACACACTATATCTCTCAAATAAACAAAGTCTTAAAAACAACAACAACAACAACAAAACGAAGTTTCTTTATAAGCAAGGTCACAGCTCCTCATTGATCAGAGCTGACTGAACCTCTTCCTTCTCTCCTGTCCTTTCTCAAATATGTATGTTGATGGACAGCTGTAGGATGTGTGTGCATTCAAGAATGTTTACTTCAAAACTGCACTCTCCTGAAAGTCCATGGTGTCCAAGAAAATGCAACTGTTTATAACAACTTAGTCAAATGGTTTAATTATTCTTCCATTTGACAGATTCACTCAGTTTCATTCTATGAGACAATAAATGTTTCCTACTTCCAGAATTTACTCAACACATTTATTTTTTTTTAAGAATTTATTTATTTATTTGACAGAGAGAGATCACAAGTAGGCAGAGAGGCAGGCAGAGAAAGAGAGAGGAGGAAGTAGGCTCCCTGCCGAGCAGAGAGCCTGATTTGGGACTCCATCCCAGGACCCTGAGATCATGCATGACCTGAGCCGAAGGCAGCGGCTTAACCCATTGAGCCACCCAGGCGCCCCACTCAACACATTTAGATGAACTAACTATTACTAAGCATAATAGATGGGAGAAATTAAAAAAAAAAACACACATTTATCTCAAAATGTAACATGAAAATGATTTTTTAAAACTACTGAAGCATTTACCTCCTAAAAACCACTTCTTTAAATTATTTTCCAATTCCTCAGATGTGGGAGGATTCTGTATATTGTTTATCAAGGTGCTTGTGTGTGTTGTGGGTTGTGTATTAAAGTCCTGGTAAATATAGTTATGAATGCATCAAAGGCAATTAAGTATGTAATTTTGATTGGGTTTATTGTCATACTGTACTAACAGCTGGAAGTATGGGGGGAAAATCCTCCAACTACTCAAGGTTTAATTTACTGTACAACATTATTCCTATTCTCTGAAGCTGACAAATCATTTTGAACAAAGCATTGTATTTCATTATATGAAACTCTATTCTTTTCTTGATAACACAGTAAGTTTCAACTAACATTATGTACAATGACTATGTCTGGCAGGTACACATGTATCGGGTTTCATAATAATTCTCGTTACTATTTGCATAAACACAAAGCATAGAACCTCAGAGTCAAGCTTTCTCAGGATCCCAGTACCTTGGCATCATTCACAAAACAGTTCCCATCACTGTAGCTTTCTGACTTCCTTTAGGCCATAGTTAACACCTGTCCTTGGTCCAAGCAATTGTGTAGCCAGCAGGTGGAAGAACAGTTAGCACAGTGCCTTGCTCAAAATAGGAACTCCATGTCTCTCTGTGTAGGGTTAAGAGCCCAAAGGAAGGGTAACAGACTCTGACCTAGAATTAAAACTCAAAGTTGGTATCTCAATCTCACCAATGCCGGCCTTTTAACTTTCTGAAGCTCTACAGTTGGCTTCTCGACTGCCTATTGCCAGCTCTCTGGCACCTTGGGCTCCTGGACTAAACTTGTTCTCTGACTGCATTCTCCTTCCTGTCCACACTCTGCTCCCTGACTATACTTGGCTCCCCAACCACCTTCAATTTGTGACGATGCCCTACTCCTTGTCTATACTCTGCTTTCTGCCTATATATTTTCCCATGACACCATCTAGCATGTTGACCACACATTTCTCCCCGACCATATGCCCTGCTGCCTCCTACCACTGACTACATCCTGCTCCCTCACTATACCCTAATCCTAACTGCACTCTTCTCCTCGGCTCCACCCTTCTTCTGACCATACCTTCCTTCCTGAATACACTCTGCTCCCTGACGACACTGAGCTCTTTGACTGTATTGTGTTCCATGACTGCATTCATCTCACTGCGTCTTGTGCTCTCTTCCTACATCCTGCTCTGACTACACTCTCCTCCCTGCCTACACCTTTCTCCCTGATTGCACTCTGCTCCAAGACTACATTTAGCTTCCTGCCTACATCCTTCCCTCTGCCTACACTTTTCTTCCTGGCTACACCTGTTCCCTGATTGCACTCTGTTCTGTGACTGCATTCTTCCACCTGACTACACTCTGCTCCTAGAGTACACCTGCTGCATGATGATACTCCACTTTGTGACTATATTCAGCTTAACTATCCCCGCTTCCTGACTACCTGTGCTCCCTGACTATACTCACACCCTGCTTCATGACTACCCTCTGCTCCCTGACTGAAACCTTGTCCCTGACTACAACCAGCTCCTGCTGCCTGACCACACTATACTATTTGGTTACATTCTGCTCCATACTACCCTGGCCGCTGAGTACTACCTGCTCCATAAGCACGCTCTGCTTCTTCATTATAGTTTGCACAGTGAATATGGTTTCCTCAATCCACTCGGCTTCTTGATGTGCCAACAACATCCCCATTGCTTTCTTTTCTTCCCCCACTTTGGTTTGTATTGTTGGACCTCTTGGCTAACCTGACTCTTAAACTCACACACCAGTTGTCTTTCTTGACACATGTAATATCTATTTCCAAAACAATGATGAGCAGATAGTAAATATTTGAGGCATTGTGCACCGTAAAATCTCTTTGGTGACTACCCAACTTGAAGTGTGCAAAAATAGCCACATACAATATGAAAACAAATGGGTTTTTGTGTTTCAGTAAAATTCTTTTAATGAAATCAGACAGTAGGCAGAATTGGATCCATGCATCCCTAGTTTACCAACCTCTGACCTACACTATCTTTTAATCTCTGATAAAGACTCAGTATATGCCTACCACCATTTTTACCATTTCAACTAAAAACAAACACTTCCTTATATATGCTGCTTAAAAAGATAAAGGGGAAGGCAGATTAATAATTTATATAGATTCAAGAAGAAAGCAAATGGGGCCCAATTCTCTATGCCATTATTTTCTTTCCTAGACTAAATGTAGCTTTTTGTTGGAAGAACTATTTTTTCCCAGACTCAGTAAAAGGAAAACTGAAACAGCCAACAGTCTATGTATGTGGTCTCACTTGAGTAACTAGTGACCACACATATAAGGTTATTTTAAGCCTCTGGAAAGCTGTGGCATCAGGCCTGTGCTACCTTTTGACAATATCTGTCATTCTATTGTTAATTCTATTTCCATAATACTGTTTTAGACTCCACAGGGGAAATGTTAAAGTGCAAGTTACTTAAGTCTCAATGCGAATGTATTTCACATCTTTTATGAGTATTAGGTTTTCAAAAATGGAACAAGAAGAAAATATGAAGTGTGGGAATCTTGTGGACAAATTTTATATTTCTGAATAGATGTTTATGTCAAATGCAGCTTCTTTTAAAAAAGAGTTCATTTAGGAGCTCCTGGGTAGCTCAGTTGGTTAAGCGTCTGCCTTTGGTTCAGGTCACAATCTCAGGGTTTTGGGATCAAGCCCTGTGTCAGGCTCCCTGCACCTTCTCCCCAACTTGTGCTCTCCTTCCTGTCTCTCTCTGTGTCTTTCAAATAAATAAATAAAATCTATTTTTAAAGATTTTATTAAGATAAATCTATCTATTTATAAAGATAAATCTATCTTTAACAACAGATTTTATTTATTTGGGGTGGGGGGGGGGGGGACAGAGAGGAAAGGAGAAGGACAAGGAGATTCTTAATGAGTGTGGAGCCTGATGCAAGGCTGAAATCCATGACCCTGAGATCATGACCTGAGCTGAAACCAAGAGTTGGATGCTTAACCAACTGAGCCAGCCAGGTGCCCATCAAAGGCAACTTTTGAACTACTTCATTTAAAGGCACTCCTTTTATTTCTTAGCTATGAAATCAATCAATTTATTCAATTATCTAAGCTTCAATTTTTGCATCTCTTAAATGTAAGAGTAACAAAGCATTACATGGGACCAGACACATTTAAGCTATTATGATTATAACTATCTAGGTCCTTTGGGCTGTTAGCAATTCTCACACAAAGGTTATATATAAATGTGGCATCCATATAACTTCGGGCATTTGGGGGGTAGTTTATAATTTCAAGGTTTTCTACTAAGTTGGTTGATATATATATATATAATCACTATATATCCCTGGGAGCAGGTAGTATTAGCTCCTGTTTTCATAGGAAGTAAATTAAAGGGGTTTTCACTTGTTTATTCAATTCTTTCATGTGTTCTTTTCAAGAAAAATAAGTTTCTCAGGGAATCATTTACCCAAGTTATACCTACTGGTTTCTGGGGGGAGTATACATTTCAAAACTCTAGATTTTGCGGCCAAGGGCAACTCAATTTCAGTTGTTTCTTTTGTGACCTGGAAAATTTGGGCATTTTCCTGAGAGGGTCAGCCTAGCACAGGGAAATTCTCAATTTCCAAAAACACTCTTTTTTTATTTGCTTTTTGATGCTTGCAAAACCTTCATATGAGGAAAACTCCTTTATTTGACAATGTGAAATACCACATAAAATGAACTTTATCTTGGCAGATAGCACTGTGTGGTTTGGCTCCTACTACATCTTCAGTTTTATGTTCACTCTTTCTTCTTGTCCTCTGTCCATCTCAGCTAGAAGTCTCTCCACTCCTAAGATTTTGCTATTCCTAAGTCTTCCAACCACATTTCTGTCTATTTGAAAACAAACCATTATTCCTTTGCAATTGCCATTAACGTTTTATGTTTCACCTTACACATCATTTCTTTAGGAAGGCAATTTATGTCCCTTGAGACTAAAGTTAAATTCCCTTCTTCTACAGTCTCCAGCTTTTATAATTATTTGCATGTCAGTCTGCAAGTATTCATAAATGACTCTCCTCCCCGATAAAATATAAGCTCAGTGAAGGCAGAAACCATATCTCTTTTGTTCATTGCTTATTTCTCAGGGTCTAGCACATACTATACCTTTCATTAATATTTGATTCACTGAGTTATAGTCCTTCCCAGTCTCAAGTAACCAAAAATCAGATTTTCTCTAGAAAAAATCATGATAAGGGAATGAGTTAAGAGAGCACAGTGGAGCTGCCAACCTGACTGAGGTAAAAAACAAAAACAAAAACAAAAACAAAACACTAAAGGGAAATGTCACAGAAAGGGACAGTTTCAGTGACTAAAGAAATACACAACCCATTCACTAATTTACATTACTTTACATATACATAGAAGTTAACAGACTCCTTTTTTTTTCCTACATAGTGCACTGTTGTGGAACAAGGATAAGAACATAATCATCAGGGGACACTTGTGTGGGTCAGTCAGTTAGGCGTCTGCCTTCGGCTCAGGTCGTGATATCAGGGTCTTGAGATCAACCCCCATGTCAGGCTCCTTCCTCAGTGGGGAGCCTGCTTCTCCCTCTCTCTCTGCTGTTCCCCATTTTTGTGCTCTCTGGCTTTCTCTGTCAAGTAAATAAGTAAAATCTTAAAAAAAAGAGAGAACATGATCATCAGATATCAATCCAGGCAGCTTAATGGTGCTATCATCCATGGGAAGCGCTGGAAAAGATTAAAAAATCACATGCTTGAGAGGTTCAAGTTGACGTCTAATATTCAAAGAACCATAGAATAGCTGCCAGGGCTAGAGGGCTCCTCAGGGCAGTGATGTGAGTTGTGCTTCACAATTTAAGAGGACATTATTCATCTATATTTGCAGCTACCTGTCCAAGTGGACATTTAGATGTCCTTTAGTTTGAATTATTCAAGGGAGGATGGTGCCTAGGCTAAGGCCACTAAGATGAGGAATTAATGGTTAATTAACTTTTTATCAGGCCATGTTCAATCAAACCCCACTTTATCACACGAAGGGTTATTTATCACATAACAAGATATATGCAGTTTGGGGCTGGTGCTGCTTGTTGAGAAAAACATCAAAGACTAAGACTCTTTCTATGCTCCTGCTTTATCACCTCTACTTGCAAGATAGGCTGGGACAGGGCACATTCTCTTCTTGAACAAAACTGGAATACCTCAGTAGAGGAAGAAGGGGGATAGCTCATGTTCGATTGGCAAATAGTAGTGTCTGGCACATTTAGGGTTACATCTAAAGCTAAGACTGTAGCTCCTGCTTTCTGGCAGAAGACAAAATCTGATCACTGAGTCTGAGCCAACTATGCTCTGGATATATTCCCTAACCTAGTTAAATATAAGTATACGTCTGTCATTTAACCTGCATGCAACTTCGAAACATTGATTTTTAAAGTACTAAAGAATGGACAGAGGTAAAAAGACAGGACAAAAAAAAAGATACTCTTTTTGAATGAGATCCTTGAAAGGGATCATAAAATGAAAAGGTCTAAAGAATCAGTACTTAAAATAAAAAAGAATAATCACATTTAATTTTCAAAATAGTAAAAGACCTATCTAGGTGTGGGAGGATAAGAAGGAGCACACATTTAGATGTTGGCCCAGTAATTATTATGTGTAATATGAGACAACTTCATTCAACAGAAGCTACAGAGACCAGATTCACCGAATAACAGCATCTAATTATATCAACAGGAATATTATCATATTTTGCAGAGTGGGTCTATGCCGTGCAAGAGTTTTTGTGTCATACTTGGAATTAGCACTCCCTTTAAGAGGTGCATGTATATTCTCTTTCAAAGGAGATCTAATTGCTGCTGTGGCATCCAAAGTGACTGAATTTCGAATCTTCTATTTTATTTGAATGACTCAATCATTCAGATTTTCCCAGGGAGAAAAATGTCTCCAGGATAAATGGGAAGTTAAGCTCTTTCGTATGTAATAACTATTTCAACTAACCAGATCCTTTCTAATGTGTTGCCTCTTTTGAGTTAAATTATTCCCACTAAATAATTATGTACTTTTGGGTGCTTCATGATGCAACGAGAGAATCCAAATTAAAAGAGTTTAAATTGGAAACATAACTATCTATATAACTTTCTTTGGTGCCTTTTTAACTAACTTTTCCTAAGGTTCTTTTATCTTCTTATCTCTACTTTTTTTTTTTTTCCTTTCAAATCTTATTCCCCAAGAAGAAGCAAGCCATAGCAAGAACTTGAGAACTAGTGTGAATCAGGAAAAATTATTCAGTTTTTCTGAGATTCCACTTTCTTATCTGCTGCACTAAGAGGTACCTCGATGGTTTGAAGAGATGATTAGAGGTATCCTAATACATTAACTATCTAGCAGAACCTGACACACTGTAGGTGTTCTGTAGAAGTTTATCTCAATTCCACTTCTCTTCTTTCCCTCCACCTCCACCTCTTTCTTCCTTTTCCTTGTAGATGCAAAGTGTCAGGTCATTCCTCTTAATTTTGTAGACTCCCTCTCCTCTCTTGGCTGCCTCTTCGCCTTTTTTGAACTACTTGCATATTGAACACTACTGTTAAACTCAACCGTGATCCTGATCAGGGTTGAATTTGAGAAGGTGATTAAGACTCAAGAATAACCTCACATGGGAATATGGGAATTAAAACTCTCACAAACATTAGGCTCCCAGGAATGTAATAAAACCAATCCAGCAGGAAATAACTTGATGGCAGACACTCAAAGGATCCTCAGGAGGATCTCATTCCCCATGCCTACCCTGACTGGATCAGTGTTACCCACATTCAGGTGCAAACATAGAAACAGGGTCACTTTCTATACAGGAGCAGTGCCTATGGCCATTCTAAATGGAAAATACGAAGTTGCCATATCAAAAGAGATAGGGAATATTTAGGGTCAGAATTCTCTAACATCTCCTCATCTAGGCTTACAGAGTTTAGAGCAGAGCTATATAACTCATTTGATCTCAGCAGGACATGCTCATTGGAAATATAACATCTGTTTACCTCATGTTTTTCTCCCCATGTAAGTCTTACTGCCTGATTGCTTGAAGTAAGACTTAAAATTTTCAAAAAAGTAAACCCCCAAATGAGCATACATACAAACAGAATGTTTAGAATTACATCCATATCTTTCACTGTACTACAAAATTCTCACTATCTAACAGAATCCATTGCCTCATCATATAACCTCTTTCTTCTTAATTAATCAAAACAATTTTTGTATGCATCTATTTATGCAAGCAGTGAACAAATATCAAGTATGTTTGATGTTTCAGACACTATTACAAGTTATAGAAAAAAGGTGGTGATGAAAATAAGCACATTCCCGGCCTGTCATGAGCTACAGATACTAAATAAATAATGACACAAATATAACAACTATTTGTTCAGCATAATTCTAGACTGACTCCTTGTTACACATACACACACATTTTTTTCCTGGTAATAGGCACCACTCCCCTAGAGGAGTGGCCATGTCTCCTGGACTGGCCAACCATAGTACTCCACATTTCTTTAGCATAGTAATTGGTTCAAAGTTGGGCATGTGACCCAAAACTGCTCCAGAGGATCCTTATTCTGGGTTTTTCTACCTGGAAACCAGGGGAAAGTGTTCGGAAACTTCTGGTCACCATGATACCCAACAGATGAAGAACATTTATTTGAAGTAGGAATGGTTAAGGCCAAGAACAGATGGGCATAGATTAGATATAAATAGGAAAGAAAGAAATGAAATCCTACTAGTTTTCTCCTTGCTTCTAGAACCCAAAGTCCCTAGAAGTGACCTGGTTTCTATATTGCCTCCCTAGATTCTGGAAGATACTTGGATATTGTGCAATATTTATGCTATATAATCCTATTTTTGTAACATTTCTGTCACTTGCAATTAAAAACATTCTTACCAATGGAAAAAAATATATAAATCTATGTTTTTTTAATGGGAAACATGCTTTAAAGGAAATATATGAATCAGGAGTTCATAAAACAGAGGGAGTCATCTCATCTAAAACAATAAGGTGGACTACCCTAAGGAAAGGCATTTAAGCTGAAATTTTGAAGGATGAGTATATGTTAACTGGGAAAGGAGGAACTAGGTATAGTAAGTGGAAGGGCCTGATGGCCACATGTTTGAATTCCTGTTGGAGGGGAAGAGTTCCTGAGACACTGGCCTCCAGACCCAAATGGGCAAGATCAAAGCACCGAGTCTTACGGGGTGATACTTTTTCCTGACCAGGGTTATAAACATTAAACATTCCTTCACATATATATCACAAACTTAATTTGAAGACAACTTTTACTGGCTGACACTGCATTATAAACTCTGCAATGATCAGAAATATATCTTTACAAGCATTTAGTAATACCCATTCTCCTATAAAACTTAAGGGGAAGCTAAGTAACTCTATGACTATGAAATGAATACAGATGAAATAAAATATGACTGAAAAGAATAGTACAAAATGGGCTTTTGTTCTGTATATACAGCCATCAGAGCTGCAAAAGAAAATCTGTCCCACAGAATTTCACTAGGGTAAGAGATTCTACCAGTTAGGAAAATAGGTGATTACCTTACCTGGATTCAGTCTGCAAATACAAATACTTGATCAGGATCTAGGTCATTAGTAAAGAGACTGATAGATCCAAAAGTCCAGAGGGGGAAAAAAAAAAACCAACTTTTTTAAAGTTTGAAAGAAAGATGACTGAGCGAAAGGGGAAATAAAGTAGTGGTATTGATGAAGTCCCAGAACCTAAGTCAGGTTCGGTGGGGTGAGGAGGTTCGGAGCCGACGACTAAAGAAAGAATTCTTAAGACGTCGTTGGTGCAAAAGGTGATTTATTAGAGCACTTATTAGAGCACGGGGACAGGGCCCGTGGGCAGGCAGAGATGCGGCCGCCCCGGGTTGTGAGGGGTGGTTGGTTATATACGCAGGAGTTGGGTAGGTGAGGACAAAGGGTTATTGGGGCAAAGAATACTATCAGGATATTGAAGGCTTAGTTACTATTAAGTAAAGACAATTGAGGGTCTCCTGGTGGAATGTTACATTCCTGCCATCAAACATCCTTGTTAATGAGATTTAGGTTTAGAAGAAATTTAACTTTATTTGCTTTTCCTTCTACCTCCGCCTCCTTCGGTTTTTATGGAGGGGAGGATGACATTTAGGCTTGAGAAACTGAGTTCTGTGTCTTTGGAATTTGGGCTATTGATAAGGTAACTTCTTTGTTTGTAAATCTCAAGGATATTTGCAAACCAAGGGAGAATCCTGTCTTGTAGGATTGTGATCTCAGCAAGTTAACTATTTATCATTTTATGGCAGTCAGGGGTGCCTGAGGAATGCTACACCTATGGAGGGGAGCAGATGAAGGGGGGGGGTGCAAGGCGCCAGCTTTTGCTTTGTCCTCAGCCAGCCTCCTGCTCCCTCATCAGTATTACTGCTTCAAATACTTACATATCTTTTTAATGTATATAGATTTTCTCTTTAAATCCTAGGGGTGTATGGCCATAGTCATGCGCCAGAGGGAACAGACATTAGTGGCAATTTAAGGGGAATAGAAATATCTAGAAAGGAAAATAAACATTAACCAACAGCATTATGTAAAATTTTAAGACAAAACCATAAACCCAAAGCCACTTATAATATTTTACTGCCTAGCAAAAGTCATCATTGCTTATAAAAACATGGCTTCACATAACGGCCGCAGCTATTTAAAAGATAATTTGCCAATAACTTGCAGAAAAAGATTAAAAAAAAAACATACAGCAATGCTATTTCATTAGAAGGTATACCAATACACATCATTTTAAGGTACAGGAAAACTCACTCATTCTGACTCAGCCTGTTTCCATCAGTGGGAAATGACTGACTAGCTCAGCCTCAACACTAGCTGTATGCTAAATTAAAAAAATTCAACAACCTTCAATTATTACCATTATCCATATTCCTAACAAAGCTTATTAACTGCATATTTCTATGTTCGATGTCTATATTTAGTACTGTAATCTTCTTTATTAAACATTTCTTTTAGTAAAGTAAGTGAACATGTCACTAAACAATAGTTGTTAAAATTGTTTCAGTCCATTCTCCTCACTTATTTATGAAATGAATTTTCAAGTCACTTAAGGATGGAAGAACCAAGGAAGCTTAGATTTGGTTAAAGCAAAAAGAGAAGAAACAAAAAAGGGAGCAAAACTTGCTGCTTAAACTGAGGTGGCTTGCTTCCTTTGAAGTCCTTGTGATTATTGCTTTGTGTTGCTAATTTAGAACACTCATTAGCATTAAAAAGCTTTAATTAAATGTTTAGTCCCTTGTGCTGGGTACCACACCACTTTTGAATTTGTAGGTCATGCCCTTTACAATACTTGTAGTTGAAGAGGCTAGTCTTCCCTGTGATCTACGTGCCTGTAAATCCTCTGGCCCCTGTTTACCTCCCCAATCTCATCCATACCATTCTCACACCATATTTATTTACTTTGATTCCCAGGCACCCCAAGCCTCTTCTACTCTCAAGGTTTCCAAAATACTGTTACTGACTTAGAACACCTTCCCTCTCTCCTTAACTCCAGTTCCTACTTCAGATTCACATCACTATCTTTTTCAGGATGCCGTATTTGATCTCACCAGCTTGGGTTAGTTGTTGCTTCTCTATATGGTCTTCTGGCATTTTGAGCTTAACTTTAATATAACCCTTGGTATTTTAATTGGACATTTTATTTTTACCTACTCTATTGCTTAGTATGGTTCATAAAATAAATACTTTCTAAATATTCAATGAATAAATAGATTAAACAATGAATCACAAGTGAAAATGAAAAAAAAACCTATGAACCAGAAAATAAGGAAGTCACCCATTCCTTAATAAAACTGCAAAAATTGTTCAAATACCCCAAATAATTCTGATGTCTTAAAAATATTCTGTCTAGTTCTTTCTAAACTAATTATTTGTACTTGTAATTATTATATTGGTATCCTTTTGAAGCCCTCTCATTCATAAATCTTTTAAGCATGATTAAGTTAACACTAAATTATACTGAACTCATCTGTATATCTGACTTGCAAAATTCATATTAGCTAATATTCATTTTTCTTTAAAGTATACAATCTTAAAATGGCACCATATAGTTATGAGCTTGATGCTAATCTAGACGAACTGAACTATTTATTTATTTATTTATGTATATATGTATGTATGTAGTCTCTACACCCAGCATTAAGCTCAACGTGGAGCTTGAACTCACACCCAACTCACACCTGACTTGAGATCAAGAGTCAGATGTTTAACCAACCAAACAACCCAGGCATCCCCACTCATTTTTTTTTTTTTTTTTTTGAAGTAGGTTCCATGCCCAGCGTGAAACCCAATGACAAACAATTCATTCTGAAAAATGGCAGGTGATCCCACAACTTCTCAATTAATTGTCCATGGTATATAATAGCCACAACAAATTCTACTTTGAAGGATAGTTTTGGCCTAGGGGAACCTTAGAACACTCAGCTAATCTGTGTAGAACTTCAAGTTCATCTACTTAGCTCCTTCAAGTCGCACTGCTTTTTGCCTCACAATCTCAGCATAGTTTGGCTCAGTGACGAGAATGTGGAATAAACATGTAAGACTAAAATCAGAGAAGGAGACAAACCATAAGAGACTCTTAATCATAGCAAACAAGCTGAGGGTTGCTGGAGGAGAGGGGGATAAGGGAACGGATTAACTGGGTGATGGACATTAAGGAGGGCACATGATGTAATGAACACTTGATATTGTATAAGACTGATGAATCACTGACTTGTACCTCTGAAACTAATAATACATTATATGTTAAGTAATTGAATTTAAATTTAAAAACAAATAAACAAAAACAGATAACTATATAGATATGGCAAACATGATGATCAGGCACCAACTCCATCCTTCTCTCTCCTGACTTTGTTTAAATTGCTCCAGATAAGCTGCTTATCTGATTCTACTTTCCCTGTTTTCCTCAATATTCAATGGCTGAACTACTCCATTTGATGGGAAAATACTAAATTTCTGCTTCTTGCTATGGTCAACATTTATAAGATTTTGGTAGTAATTGGTGGTTGCCAAACATTTTTTCATTGCTTCCTCATGATGTTTTTGTGTTTGCTTCGGTTTTCAGTTCTCTGGCTGCTGTATACTAACTGAATTTAAGGACAAGTTAGTAAAATGAATTTAGTTTTAGTTTAATAAAACTAAAGACCAGTTTGAGTTTCTGTGCACATTTGGAGACGTGATTGTTTTTAAATAATTATAATTACAAAATAATTAAAAGAAATTACTACTCTCTTCTAATTTAACTGTAAATTTTTGAGAGTCAATTTAAGGGTTACCTTTTCACCTAGAAAGATGCAGGTCTTTGATAAGCATTTTTAGAAGTTAAGACTTATGAAAAGTAATGAAATATTGCCTTGTGACTAGTTCAAAAAGTTAGTAAAAGTGAGAAAGATCAAGTGCCACACTAATAATCTATTGGGATATTATAATAAATATGGTAAGGGCTATTTTTCTTTTAATTAGGTAATAGAAAATAAACATTGAAGTTGTGAAGGCTTAGTTGTTTACTAGCTTTAAGATTCTGGAAAGTCAGTTAAGCTGAGTATCATTTTTCTCCTCTATAAAATGGAGAAACTAATACTTTGCATGTTGGCTGTGAACATTAATAATAATATATGAAACACTTAAACAGGGCCTAGCATTTATTAGGTTTCAATACATACCAGTTATTACTACTACTGGCAATTTAATGTACTTATTTATTGTGTGCATTAC
Source organism: Mustela nigripes (assembly GCF_022355385.1). Lineage (NCBI taxonomy): Eukaryota > Metazoa > Chordata > Mammalia > Carnivora > Mustelidae > Mustela > Mustela nigripes. The sequence goes on along the minus strand of NC_081563.1, from coordinate 70,401,662 downwards.
TAGGTCTCCTGCATTATAATTGCCTGGTGATCTCAAAAAAAAAAAAAAAAGTTACTAATCTATAACTCAGAGATCCCAAATTAAACTATTAGGAAGTTAGACTTAGGCCTTTGATTTTTTAAGAAACATCACTAAAGAATGATTTTATTTATCCTATTAACTGAGCACCACTGTACTGAAGGATATAACTCAGTTTTAACAAGATGAATAGAGTGTATGTGATCACAATATGATTATGGCATCTGAACTTTCTACTTAATCTTATGCTTTCATGCTTACCATTGTATATGGCCTCACAATGTTCCTATGGATATGATCATTTGCATCCTCAGGAATCCATAGTGTAGACTAACCTTTTTGTACTGATAAATTGTACCTTTGGCACTTAGTAAATCATATTATAATGAACTATTTCTAAAAATTGTTGGAAGAGGGTTGTAATATATTAACTTAAACTATGCTAGAACTAACATAAAAAGAAAAAAAATTTTGCTACTGTTTTATGGCCTATGTATATGTTTCCAAGGTGTACGTTTATTTATTTATTTATTTGAGAGAGTGGGACGGGGAAAAAGGTAGAGGGAGAAGGAGAGAGAGAAATTTAAGCAGGCTCTATGCCCAGTGCAAAGCCCAGCACAGAGTTCCATGCAGGCTTTGATCTCAAGATCTGAACTGAAATCTAGAGTTGCACACTTAACTAATTGAACCACCCGGGTGACCCATTCAAGATGTACTTTCAATAGGCTCCACACCTGATGCTGGGATCGAACTTGTGACCCTGAGATCAAGAGTTAGATGCTTTATCAACTCAGCCAGCCAGGTACCTCTCCAAAGTGTTTTTGTTGTTTTGTTTTTTGTTTTTTTGTTTTTTTAAGATTTTATTTATTTATGTGTGTGAGAGAGAGAGAGCATGAGAGGGGAGAAGATCAGAGGGAGAAGCAGACTCCTTGCTGATTCCAGGATCATGACCTGGGGTGTAGGCAGTTGCTTAACCAACTGAGCCACCCAGGAGCCCCCAAAGTGTACTTTAACATCTATGCTTTGTACAGCTGTCCTGGGTACCACAATGAAAGGATAAAGTCCTCGTGTACTGTCTGCTAAATATTTGAGTCTGTTCTTTTCTGGGACCCAGGGGGCATCAATTTAACAGAAGGGTCATTTGGAGCAGTTAATATCCATCTATCCTGTGGCGTTAGAAGTTTTCATCAGCTCATTGGGTGGGAGGAACTCAATTTTGAGAACTGCACAGAATTATCCAACATTTTATAGACCCCTTCATAATGAAATCTAGAAAGCAATTATCCATTAGCACATCTGCACTGGCCCTGGGAAAAAAATAAACAGTTAACATTAATGAAATTGTAAGCATTGATTAATCATTCCTTTTGGAATCATTCCTTTTGGTTCTAATAGCCAAGAAATTTGCCATCACCCAACTTAGTAAGGGGCTCCTCCCATGCTGGTTTTACTATCATAATTATTAATTTTCACACCTGTGATTGTTTGCATCAGCTAACTTCAGCTTCAACTGGCTGAGCCCTCAGAGGCAATTGCATCTAAGAGTGCTCAGCTGAATGTACAATTAGCCTATTGTCAGGGAACTGCAGTGCACAGATCATATGTTAATACAAGGAAATCTGGATGTTTCCCTCCTAATGCTCATCAGGACTTAAAGGTCAACAGGGAGTTCAGGAAGTTTCTAACACCATTCCTTTCTCTCCAATTAACTTCAGTTCTAAAATATCCGAGGAGATCTAGAGTATTAATTTTAAAGTATTGTAAGTGAAATGGGGTTTTATGAGGCCAAGTACAGACCAAATTCATTTCAACCTATTTCCAGCCAAGCAGGATGAAACAAAAGGTTAAGTATCCCAGGACCCCAAGTTTTGGTCATGCCAGGATACTACTACTGGTTTTTTTAACACAAATGTGTGATCTAAAAGCAATCTTTTTTTTTTTTTTAAAGATTTTATTTATTTATCTGACAGAGATCACAAGTAGGCAGAGGCAGGCAGAGGGGGGTGGAGGAAGCAGGCTTCCCGCTGAACAGAGAGCCCGATGTGGTGCTCGATCCCAGGATCCCAGGATCCCAGGATCCCAGGATCATGACCTGAGCCAAAGGCAGAGGTGCAACACAGTGAGATAATCTTTAAGATTATCTCAAATAATTCAATTAAATTGACCTCTGTTGAATGTCTATATTACACTGCTCATTTTATAGTTAAGTGAAGGCTGAAGTCTAGAGAAAATGAGTTATTTGTCCAAGTCCTATAATTAGAACCCCACAGTCCAGATTTTTAACTACTATTCCTTGTAAACCATACATTACCTTACTAAGTCTTATCTAAGTGGTAGAAGCTTTACCTTTACAAGTTGCCTCTGTGTTGTTACAGAATATCAGAGAAAATCTCCTGGATTTTTCTCCCATTCTCTCTAGGCTTCGCATCATTTATTACTAGATTTCAATGACCCATTAGGAAATGCTATGAATAAGATTCCCTGGGAGCTCCCAAGAGCTGCAAAACCTGTGGTAACCTGAAATTTTTCTGGATTCAATGTTAACTCTTGTAAGATTTAGGAATTAAAATTAATTAAATTAAAAAATTAAATTAAATTAATTAATTTAATTAAAAAATTAGGAATTTTTTAAGATGTGCATGTTTTATGCTATAGTTCTGTCAAAAGAGACATTATAAATTTGGTTAAATAATTAATCACAAATAAATAAGCATAGAAAAATTAAGATTTAACTTAGTTAAAACATAGGTTCCACATGGGAAAATTTTTTTTTTTTAAATAAAAATGTAAGCACAATTTGAGAGCTGTTTACCTCAACACATTTTTCACAAAAAGACTGAGAACTCTTATTAAACTTCTTTCTTAGGATAACACATAGTAATCACAGCATTTTAAAATATAAGTTAGGGTGTCCAGGTGGCCCAGTCGTTAAGCATCCACCTTCAGCTCAGGTCATGATTCTAGGGTCCTGGGATCGAGTCCCTCATCTGGCTCCCTGCTTGGTGGGAAGGCCACTTCTCCCTCCCCCACTTTCTCTGCTTGTGTTCCCTTTCTCACTGTGTCTCTCTGTAAAATAAATAAAATATTTAAAATAAATAAATAAAATAAAATGCAAGTCAAAAATACATGGATATTGTTAACTAATTCGGAATGTATATAAATTAGCACAATAATAGCTAAGAGAAATACTGGGTAAAATGACCTCAGGGGTTGAAGTTCAGAAAAGATGTCACAGAGTCTTAAAAAAAAAAAAGTAGTCTGGAACAGTGTACATTTTAAAAAAGACTCATGCATCATATTAGGGACTCCCAACCACTTTGAAGGTCATGATGGGTAAGAGAAAGAAGGCAAAGACACATGTGAAGAAAAGGGAAAGGCACTGCTTTACTTCCCCATCTTTCTCTAGAGTCAAGCATGAATGAATGACTCTCATGGAAATAGTACCATGATTCCAATACAGCTCTGGTAACTAACATGGCAAGCATATATCTTGTCATGATACTCATCAGGTCAGGTCACTAATGGTATTTATATTTGTTTATCCCAAAGAGGAACTCCTGTGTCATATATTCCATCAAAGGTCTATTTTTCTCTTCTGTTTCCAGGGTGATACTAGTGCCTAAACCCTTCATATCCATTAAAGGTTATTAAGTCATCTCATAGGTTTTTCAACACATTTTCATTTTTCACAAAAATGCCCATAAGCAGATATTCTAAAGAAGATTTTCTCATTCTGTTCAACCCACCTTACCCCATGTCTTTGATCTCACTTAAAATGAGAGCTATGTGCCTTACCTTGGCTGACAAGGCACTGCATGAGAGAAATCCATGCCTACCACCATTTTAAAGTGGCACTTTTTACTTTCCATTTATCAAGACAGTTTAATTTCTTCATAGCACCTATGAAATTACCTGATGTTTCATATTGATTTATTTACCTACTGTCACTCTACACATATCAGTGAAGATCTGTGACAGCAAAGATCATGATCATTTTGACCACTCTGTAGGACACACCATATATTGGCATATTAAGTGCTCAATAAATATTTGTAGAATAAATTAACCATTTATCTTGCCCCAGCATAGTGTGTAACATTTAATAAGATTACATACATTTATATTGACTGAGAAGATGGATTGGTTTGAACTGGAATTCTTTAAACTAACTACTCTTCCCAACTTAGCCTTACCCCTGCCACCTCAGGGGTATAGAATCCACTCACAGTTATTAAGAAAATACTGTAAATTTCATGTGCAATTTTCTCTGATTATTTTTTATTTGTTTCTGTCCATATAGGGAAAACACCATGGGTTTAAAGTCAGTCAGAATTGGGTTCAAATTCACAAATTAATTTGTGAATGTTGGCAATTTACTTAATTAATTGTGGGATGTTTCTAAGAAATAAGAAAAATTGGAGTAATAAGAGTGACTATGAAAATTAAGAATAAAAGCTAGTATGAAGCACCTCATAAACTGAGGATTATAAATTTTAAAATGATACGTATAATAAAAATAAAATAGTTTTAAAAACAGATCTTTTTAGAAAGTTCTTCTTAAGGCGAACAGAAAAGTTCATAAATCACTTTTCTTAAGTTCATTACTTTCCTTTGACTCCTTGAACTTTCTTTCCTAAATTTATTTCTACTCAGCTATTTTTATACATCACTTTTAAAATGTACATTTTTTAAAATCAAAATATATTTGACATATAGCATCATATAATTTTTAAGTGTACAACATATTGATTTGATATATTCATCATTTTTATATGAAAAAGAACTCTTAATTTATTTTAATAGAAGTCTACCACTTACAATTATCCTGTCTTATCTCCTAACCACTAATTTGCTTTAAAAAAAAAAAACACATTCTTCAAATATGTCCAATTTTGTGCTTCCACGTGCTATTCTCTAAGTTGGGCCTCCGGCTGCCCCTAACACGATCCCGCTTTAGTTACTTCGGCTCACCCTTAATGGCTCCGCAAAACTTTCATTTGCACAAGACAGACTGCCTATACTTCCAGGCCCAGTCTTCCTGTTGTATGCTTTTATGGTACTTTCTGGTTTTCTTTCATAGACCTTTCTCAGTTTGTAACTGCTGTAACGAATATCAAATTGATAGGCGTCTCCTTCCACTCTGTAAGGACCTTGAGGGCAGATATCATACCTATTTGTTCAGCACACTGTGGCATGTAGTAGGTGGAAGATTCTCAGGAAATTATTTGTTGAATAAATGGGGCTGGGCGGGGGCGGGGGGGGGGTTGCAAACTGTTCCGAATAGTATTTCTGTGAATTTCTGACTATTGTTCCCATCCTAACATCACGCATTCTCTTATCTGGGTTTTCCTGAAAGCCCTGATTAAGAAAAAGATTTTCACAGTTGGCCTTACTAAAAACCTTTTCGTATGGAAATCAGCTAACTTTCTGCCTGGAGTCTGCCATCTCCTCCTTTTGCCTTTACCCTACCCGGACTCGGTTTGCTTCTATTTTCCTCTACTTTGTTTCCCCCGCTTCTACCGGTAGCAGATCCTCCCATCATGAACATCTTTTCTCATCCTTGTGGGTCCCTCCAGCCAACATCCTAGGTCTCTCCTTCCTTTTCTGAGCCACCCATGTGCCTGTTGCTCTCAGATTCCTTCTCTCCTCTCTCTGTATTGCAGCAAGACTGATTCCTGCAGGATGTGTTCCCCGAGGTCTCCTGAGAACTAGCTTCCAGATAGAGCTATCCAGTGAAATTGGAGAACAGGAGAAAGAAAGAAACCAAGGCACTTCTCCACAACATTGATCTGTTCAGGGTGGGGTTTCCAGCAGTGGCTTTACCTCCTTCGTATCTTTGGCTTCCATCAAGGAGCTCCTGGGCATGATTCTGTTTCCCATTAGGTATCCCTGACTCTGCCCAGTAGTCCTTTATAATATCAAGTCTTATAAGGAAGCCTGGCCACTGGAACACCAGCCACCTTTGTTCCTCCAATCTCAAGGGCAGTAGCAGCTCCCAGTGAAGCCCTCTGACTTTCATGTCACTCTCTCTTGAGCCTTTCTGTAATTTCAACAATCCTAGCTACCTGCATTATGTTCCATCTACATTGCAGTGCAGAAGCATTCTCAAACTTTTTGGTTTTAGGATTCCTTTTCATTCTTAAGTATGTATTTGCTTAAGTATGTAAATCTTAAATATGTAATTGCTGATATTGTGATTTACAATAAGAAATATATATTCTTTTATTTAAAAAAAAAGATTTTATCTACTTATTTGAGAGAGAGAGAGAGAGACAGCAAGAATAAAGAGGAGGGGTGGAGGGAGAAGCAGACTTTCCACTGAGCAGGGAGCCCAGGGCGGGTGCCATGCGGGGCACAATCCCAGCACCACCCCAGGATCGTGACCTGAGCTGAGCAGATGCTTAACCGACTCAGCTACCCAGGCACCCCAAGAAATATATATTCTTTGCTCAAAGAAAAAAAAGAAAAAAGATTTTCATGCAGTTTTTAAAAAAAAATTATTTATTTATTTGACAGAGATCACAAGTAGGCAGAGAGCAGGCAGAGAGAGAGAGAGGAGAAAGCAGGCTCCCTGCTGAGCAGAGAGCCCCATGTGGGGCTCCATCCCAGGACCCTGGGATCATGACCCAAGCCGAAGGCAGAGGCTTTAACCCACTGAGCCACCCAGGCGCCCTGCAAACAGTTTATTTATGATTGTGTGCTCAGAAGTAGGTAGAAAGTTTAGGAGAAGTGAACAAAAAAGGTGGAACAGCCAGTACAAAAACCCTTAGTTTGATCCCTGCTCTCATGACTAGTGTTCCCATCCCAAGATTATTTTGGGAAGAGTTATGAGATGTAGCTTACAACTGTCTAAATTAGGAACAAAGGAACAATGTTGATTCTTTGACTTTTGACTTCCTTTGGCCAAGACTGCCTCCACAGGCATTAAGTTCTCTGCACTTCCTGGTTGCCCACTGGATGATTCCAACAGGATTCTCACTAATATACCAAACTGCAATAGTGCAGCCTGGGAGAACCAGAATGAAGCATGTGGACAGGGGTCAAGGTGATGTATCGTTAGGCAGCAGCTACACAAAGCTGCCTGAGTCTGCACGGCACCAGCTGCTTTAAGAATGTAAGAGTGCCGCTGAGAGGGCACGAAGTTGTGTCACATCAATTCTCATACATGGCCCACTTCAACCTCTGCGCAGCTAAGCTTGTACATGGTCTCTGTTGATTAATGTTCGTATTTAATCTGTCAGTTGTTCACTCATGTCAGGATAATACATATTCCAAGCTGGTCATAAACAATCATGTCATGTGAGGAAAAGACAGAAGTCTTATGTAAATGAGGATGTATGACATTGCTTGATTTTACCATTCATGCAGAGATCATCATTCTGCCATGAAAAGGAATCAGACTGGTTCAACATATCTTGTTGTTGTTGTTGTTGTTCACAAGGACTTTTTCTTTAAATGTCTGACTCCTTGAGTTCTTTAGATTAGGTTGGAAAATCAGGAGTTTTGATACATGATTTGATTCCTCTGAGATACTTTCTTCTTAAATTTATTTTTTGCATACCTACCTTTTGCTTTGAAATTTGGAGAATGTTTCTTTTCTTTCTTTTTTTTCTACCTGCTTACTGCACATCAGAATATTTAGCTTATCTTATTAATATCTCCCCTAACTCAGAATATAAAGCTGTTCATTCTTAAGAAATATGAATGCTATATTACTTGTGTGGAATATCTGTGGACGCATTCTCTTTCTTAGAGCAAGTGCAAAGGTGTCAAACTACAAAAATTTAGTAACAGAATTGGAGGAAAGACTACCCACAGTTTTTTTCCCAAAACATATGCTTATGTCATGATAGGCTTGGAATTTGGATTAGCAACAACTTACAGTATCACCATAAACAATTATTGGTCCTACTTGCATGGTTTCAGACTGGAAGCCGAACTTGTTATTTATTTATTTTTAAAAATCCTACTTTAGCCTCTCTTCAAAAGAGCTACAAACCCATGCAATATTTTCAATTTTCTAAGAGCTTGCATTTAAAACATTGTCTATTCTAATTACTGTTGCATATGTGACTCAAAATCAGGCCTGTAACGGACTAACAGCAGTTGCAATCAGTGGGCTGAGAGACACAATGTACAATATTTTGTACATTTATGTTTAGTCAAGCAGCCAAAAGGACTAATCAGGCACTTACTCACTGGATATATTTTCCTATAAGAACACATATATACACATTTGGAAAAGAAATGGAAGACATGAGAATTTATACCAGACAGGAATTTATACTATTATATAATATTAAATAATGTTACAAATATTGGTAGGTTGGGAGGAGATATTACTGGTTGAATTTAAGACACTATTAAGTATTGTATCTAATTATAAAGTGCACTTGGTACTTTCATATAGTAAAATCTCTGCTCTACTTAAAAAGCATATTGACTCATTGGATTTGCCATTCTTTGGATACAAACCAACTCACTTTAATAGGTAGATGTAAATTTTAGTACCTCAATAGTTCTTTCCAACTAGTAATCGTAGGCTCTTTGCCTCTTTTTCAGGTTCCCTACTCTTTTAACATCTAGGGGAACCCCAGATTGTTTTGGGGTTTTTGTTAAAGGAGCCAGCATGAAATTCCTTAATTCATGGCCATAAATTAGTTTTATCTTGCAAGTCTTTTCCAGTTGGAAAGTTCTGTGATTTAAATTTAGCATTTGAATATAAAGATGATTGTGTTCTCTAGTGCTTTGCATGTTTTATTGAATCTCTCAAATGAGACTGTAAATACTTCATTCCTAAATATTACATCTTACCCATTTTATTTTTTCCATCTAATGAACAACCGGGTAAATAATAGGGGGCTAATAAATGCTTCCTATATATCAATCAATTGATCTTCTTTTGTACAGAGGAATATTCATTTTTCACTGCACTATACTGCTTTTCACCTAGAATTTTCAATGCTTACTGAAAAAACACATTTATATCTGACACTTCCTGTGCTTAGAGGCTTGAAATGAATTTTTTTCTCTATTTTTCTGAGGTTTATAATGGCCAAATCTGCAATTAAGTTTACTTCCATAAAATACTGAATGATTAATGATTTTAATAATATTTAACTGCTCTTAGTAGATTGCTAATGACATTAGGATCAGGATATAAACCAAAGCAGCTGGTCACAATCACTGATGTCGAAAACATGTGGCTTTCACTTGCACATCTTCTAAATCAAGTATAAAATTTTCTCAACCAAATGTACTTAGGAAAAACATAAATATAGCTATAAGTCCAAATTTTAATTACTGTGTTTGAGACTATATGAAGAATTTTGAGATGTGTAATCAATTTGTCTTAATTATATAATATATATATATATCTAGCTACCCATATTTTTAAAATATGCATCTTTATTTCAGGAAACCCAAAGGATTTTATGACTAATAAAAGAACTGATTTTTGGTAATGTCATTTTTCACTGAGAAACAGAGTAAGTGCAGTATTTGAGAGATTATTACTCTGTTTGGCAATACTTTGGTTAGCAAAACCCATGCTAGCAATTTTCTAAAGGTTTTTAAGCCATAAAGGTTTTTAAGCTAAAATCCATCACTGCTACCACCAAAATATCATTTTCCATGCTTCTCTTCTAGATAAGGATGGCCAAGAGACACATACTTGGGTAAGATACATAAGTTGGCATTGTTGGTTTTCCTTCAAGAGGGACCAACTCAGTTGATGTTTGCCTTTTCCCCTTTTCTCTATTCTAACACAGGCATGTTGCTTGGAGGCAAAACAGTCGTCTTATGACTGGAGATAATAAATGTACGGCTAAGTGGTGGAGCAGAAAGTGCCTGGTATATGATGGCATTATGAAGCCCATCATGGCTGTTCCTGGCTATCTTTCTTTGAACTTTTTATTATACCGAAATAAAAGACTTCATACATTTAAGTCACAATATACTTCTTGACTGATTAACCACTCTTTTTCAGACTAATTCATATGAATTTGATTCTTCAAACAGTACACCTAATGGTTCCAAACATGCTCTCACAAATCATGTGTGTATACATCTTATCTTGTCATCATTCGTAAGTAGTTAAATGTATAACTAACTGTAAGCATATTTGTTAGGTAGAAATATGGCTGAAATTTAGTTGCCAGTGGAGTGAAAACAGGAACAGTAGGACTCAAGTAAAAGCATCCTGTTTTTATAATCATATTATTATATTTCAGGGATTCTTTTTTTCCTTTGGAATAGAAGAAAAGTACAGAAAAAAACTATACACTGGATCTTCTTCCAAAGTAAAAGAAATAGTAATAAGATGTTCGGAAGACTTGTTAGTAAATGTATAGATCTTTATGACAAATTTCTACTCGACGAAAGGAAACACCACAAGGCATAGTGGTTTCATCCAATTCTTCACCCCCACCTGAGTCTTTCTAAATTCAAACAAAATGAACATTTGTTTGGAATCACTGATATCTTTTTTTTTTTTCAAAATTTATTTATTTATCAGAGAGAGAGGGAGAGGGAGCGAGCACAGGCGGACAGAATGGCAGGCAGAGGCAGAGGGAGAAGCAGGCTCCCTGCGGAGCAAGGAGCCCAATGTGGGACTCTATCCCAGGATGCTGGGATCATGACCTGAGCCGAAGGCAGCTGCTTAACCAACTGAGCCACCCAGGCGTCCCAGAATCACTGATATCTTTGCAAGGTATTATGCTAGATATTGTAGAAGAGATAAAGATAACTGAATTTCATTCTGTGCCATCACACTGCTTATAATCTAAATGGAAAACACAAGATAAAACACTCTGGTGATTGGAGCACAGGTTTCATACATAGTCATTTAAAACCCAATATATAAGCTAAAAATAAATAAATAAATAATAAAAAATAAAACCCTACATGTAATCTAATATTTATTTTGCTTTTAGTAGATTTTCAGTAAGTATTTATATGTTTAATAATACATGTAGACACAAATTGCTCTGGAAAAGCAGAGTAGGGTGCAATTAATTTTGCCTGGAGGACCAAGGATAACTAATACTTGGGTATTTGAATTGAGTTTGGATGAATATGACATTGATAATTAAAGAACTTTAAAAAAAAAGATTTTATTTATTTATTTGAGAGAGGGCAAGTGCCAGAGAGATCACAGAGTGAGAGGGAAAAGCAGGGTCCCTGCTGAGCAGAGAGCCGCATGGAGGGTCCGATCCCAGGACACTGAGATCATGACCTGAGCCAAAAGCAGACACATAAATGATTGAGATAACCAGGTACCCCAATAATTATAGAACTTTTTAAGGGCGTGGTGGAAAAACTGGGCTAAGGGCATTTCAGACATCTGGAAAGCGATAAAGATGTTAGGAAATGAATGGTCTATTTCAAGAATGACAAATAGTCCCCAGTAGCTAGGATGAAGGTGTAAGGGGCAACAACAATTGAATGATCCACTGAAGCAAGTTCATACAGGATCCAGACTCTTCTTCATGGAGTTTGGATATTATTCTGTAGGCAGTGAAAAAGCATTCAACTTTTAAAATTAGAAGAGTGATCTAATCCTGCTTGAGTTTGGAAACATAATGTTGGACAACGTGAGGATTGGTTGAAGACATTGAAACTTCAATGCGTGGGACCTGGTCATCTGCAAGAATGTCAGGGCAAGAGTCATTAAGAACTGGATTGAAGGTTCTAGAATCAAAATAACGAACAAAAGGTGAACATGTTAAACAATAAGACTGGAAATTCTAACACTGGCAAACATGTGGATGGGTGGTAAGAGAGGAGCGGTAAATTTGAGATGTGACTTAGCTGGAAAGATAAGAAGATGAAACATGACTAAACTAAAGAATACAAAAGATAAAAATGCAGAAGGGAAAATACTGAGTTTAGTTTTTGCATATGGCGTCTGAAGTGCCAGGACTATGTTTATATAAGTACTCAGTAAAGAGGCTTGTTCTATATTGCTTATTTATAGGAATTCCAAATAAAATGATATTTTTATTTATCCCTGTATTTTTAGGAGGTATAATTTCTAATAACCATAATGATTGCAGTGTAGCCACAAGAATGCTTTTTTTGCATAAGAGTTTGACAAATTTTTTACACTTATGCTTCTATTTAATTCTCAAAATAACCATAAGATCATTGGACGAGAGTTATTCTAGTCTTTTATTTTTTATTTATTTATTTTTAAAGATTTTATTTATTTATTTGACAGAGAGAAATCACAAGTAGATGGAGAGGCAGGCAGAGAGAGAGAGAGGGAAGCAGGCTCCCTGCCGAGCAGAGAGCCCGATGCAGGACTCGATCCCAGGACCCTGAGATCATGACCTGAGCCAAAGGCAGCGGCTTAACCCACTGAGCCACCCAGGCGCCCATATTCTAGTCTTTTAGATGAATCAAGAAGAGTGAGTAGGTGGAAATCACTTATCTAAGGGCAGACAGCTGGATGTATGATGAAGCTGCATGGAACACAAGTCTTTCAAATGCTTTTCATTTCACTATTTGGTTTTGTGAACAAAGAGATAAGCAGGAAATCCACCAACTCCTTTTGGTAATAGTAACAGCATGTTGTAGAATATACAAAATACTATTTTAGGGGAGTCACTACTTTATGTGTGCATGTGTGAGCACGTATATGTGTGTGTGTGTGTGTGCGTGTATACATATTATATATAGTATGTATATATAAGCGTGCATATGTATGTATAAGTATATATGGACAGAAATATACGTAGTTCTTCATTTACTTTAACCAAAATAATCTATTTTAACAGCAGCAGAAATGAGAATGTTTTTCTACCAAGATAGATATTGAGATTTTTCAATAATGTAAAACAAATGTTTACATTTTCCATTAGATTCTTTTCTTTGAAAATATACTTATTTTATGAAAACATGAAATTACTTTCTTAATGTTATTTTTAAATTTAAATTTAATTTGATTTAATTTTATTATCTAGAGAGAGAAAAAGAGAATGGGTGCGGGGGATGGAGGTGCAGTGGGAGAGGGAGAGAACTCCAACCCCCAAGAAGATTGCACTCTGAGCATGGAGCTCCATGTGGGCCCCATCACATGGCCCCAAGATCATGACCTAGGCAGAAATCAGATGCTCAACCAACTGAGCCACCCAGGTGCCCCTATTAATGTTATTTTTAAGAGAATTGATAAATAAGTATTTGTATTTTTTTGTTTCAATTTCAAATACGGCGAATCTTGATATTTATCTGTGAAAGCAAAAGGTCATTGATGTCCTCAATAATTTTGAAGGATGTAAAGGGGTTCTGAGACCAAAATATATAAGAACTGTTATTATAAAATATCAGATAATTTATATGTGGCTGTTGCTTTAAACCTTCATGATACCTCTGTAAGGGTTGAGGCAGTGTAACATGATTTCACAGGCTCTAGCCCTTGTTCAAACCCTAGCACCACCACTTACTAGTTATGAAATCTAAGCAAGCTATTTAACTCTCCAGGGCCTCCATTTATTTTAACACTACAATGGTAGTAAGGTACATAGCTGAGCTACTTCCAATTAACCTAAGAGTTATGCCTTGGCGTTTCAAGGGCATAGTGGTGGAAAAAGTCTATCCCAGGCTCAGGCAATAAAGGGATGTGATTTCTGTAGAGAAAAATCAATAAAAAACTTACTAGAAATCAATTTGCTCTTATTATCACCACATACCTGCAATTCTAAATAATGTCAGTAATGACAAACTCATTCTCTAAAACACCTTCCATTAGACTAAATTCTTAACCATTGTCTGAACACAGAATGGCTGACTTCGACTGCCCCACGGGTACAGACAACTGTAGCTCTTAGATTTACTGAAGAGCCCTCCCAGCTCCAAAGCGCCCATGGGATCAGTGGCTAGGGCCTCTGTTTCAACTGTATCCCAGGTGAACCTCTCCCACCGCTGTACTGTACTTCTGCCTTACAGACATTGCTCCTGAGAGCACAGCCTAATGAACCTTGTGTGTGTACAAACTGTCTGAGAATCTGTTTCCCAGGGAACTGAATATAAGACAAGTAACTCATCTATGATCACACCTAGTGAATTTCAGCACCAGAACTCAAACACTGACAAGTCTGGCTGCAGTGCTACCAAAACCACATAATTACTATCTCTTCATATAAGCACAATTCTTTCGTACCCTCAATTCCTATAAACAAAATGATGACAACTATTTCAGTGAGTCAGGGAATCCTAGATTTTCTCTATGCCTGATGTCCATCCAACAGTTTTTTTGTTTTAAGATTTTATTTATTTATTTGAGAGAGAGAGTACAGAGGGGAGGGGTCAAAGGGAGAAGCAGAGTCCCCATCGAGCAAGGAGACTGATGTGGGACTCTATCCGGGGACTCCAGGATCATGACCTGAGACAAAGGCAATTGCTTAACCAACTGAGCCACCCAGGCACCCCCAAAAGATTTGATCACTAAGGATTAGAGGGACAATTTTAACCTATACTTGCAATCAGTGACCGAAAGCTATTCTGAGTGGCAATCTTCCCATTTTGCAAAAACTCTGAAAGAACCAGGAAGAAAGAAAGAGATTGGAATCTTGCCCAGGGAGTAAACATTAATGTCTCACATTGTTGGCAGACCCCTTTCCCTCATTTCCCATTTTTAGCTGTATTCTTAGCACCACTTGCCAGATCCATACTGATTTCCCTGAAAAGACAAAAGAGGCTATGCTCTACAGACCGTGATCGCCTACCAAACCATAAAGTAGGCCTTCAAACTGTGACCTGCAAAAGGCCTACTTTATTTCTCTTGGTTAAAAGTGACACATTTTCATATGATCTCTCTGATATGAGGAATTTGAGAGGCTGGGCAGGGAGTTGTGGGGGGGTAGGGTAGGAAAAAATAAACAAGATGGGATCTGGAGGGAGCCAAACCATAAGAGACTCTTAATCTCATAAAACAAACTGAGGGTTGCAGTGGGTGGGGGTGGGGTGGGGATTGGTAAGGATAGAGTGGATGCATTATGGACATTGGGGAGGGTATGTGCTATGGTGAATGCTGTGAAATGTGTAAGCCTGACAATTCTCAGACCTGTACCCCTGGGGCAAAGAATACATTATATGTTAATAAAAATAATTTTTAAAAAAGTAACACATTTTCTAATATTTAAGTAGCAGTATTTTACTTTTACTCTCCACAAAATCATAAAGAAGAAAAGTTAATACAGACAACCACTCCCTAACTGAGCTCTCTTATTTTATTTTCTGTACAATACTTTTCACTACCTGCTATTTTTCCAAATTTATTTCTAATTTGTTTATTGCTTTTCTTGCTCCATTAATGTAAATGTCATAAAAGTAAGTAGCTATTCCATCTTCTTTAAGCTGCTAGAACTACTGCATGACACACAATGCTAATTAATGTTTGTTTACTGTTTGCATATCTGGGAAGAAAGGAAGATACCACAAATTAGAGCAGATCTCCATTCTAAAAAACTGGTTAATGTTTGGAGAAAAAGCCTGTTTTCTTATTTATTTGTAATTTACAACTTTTCATTAATTTTTTAGTTCCTGCCAGACATTGTGCCAGGTACTGGATTTGAGGTGACAAACAAAATGTATATAGTACCCGTCCTGTGAACCTCAGTGGGGCAAAAATCAGTTTACTGTGTAGCACTGGATTATTGGAATTTTGGTGGAAATTCTAGTGGCTAATGTATCAATGCTTCTTGGTAACAACTACGTGACAAAAATCAACACGTGTAGAGTGAGTACAATGCATTATCCACTGTGCTGACTTCTAAATTTTAAGGCTGAAATGTATTTTGTGACCCAGGTATTATTATCCACATTTTTCCAAAGGAAAAAGTTTGAGGTTAATAGAATATAAGTGACTTGCTTATCTTCACATGGTAAGTCTCTGAGGAGGAACTGAAATCCTGAAACCCAGGCGTAACTATGAAACCCATGAATTTCCCAGCCACCACCAACCTAGAGAAGGAATTTTAATCTATGAGGTGAGGCAAATTGGGGAACTTAATTTTTGAGAAAGTTACTCAAATAAATATGTTAGCAACCATTTGATTATCTTTCAACAAGAAGAAAAGATCCTGTTAATTTTTACACCATAGGTTTTCATGAAATCTTTATTAGTGACAAGTACTATAAAATAATTATTGCTCTCAGATGGTTTGGGTATTTCTTCAGGTCCTAAATTTTATTTTATTTACTTTTTATGCTCTTTATTTATTTACTGATGGAGAGAGAGAGAGAGCATGAGCATGAATGGGGAGGGGTGGAGGGAGGGCAGAGAGAACCTCAGGGAGGTTCCAAGCTCAATGCAGAACCCCACACAGGGCTTGATCTCACAACCCTGAGATCATGACTTGAGTCAAAATCAAGAGTTGGACGCTTAACTGACCGAGCCACCCAGGTACCAGGTGTTAAGTTTTATTGAACAGATATTATTAGTTTAGTACAATATGAAATAAACAAATTCCACAAAGGAAGATACACAAATAGTCAATAAACAATGAAAAGGTGGTGTACCTGGATGGCTCAGACTATTAAGCATCCAATCCCTGATCTCAGCTCAAGTCTTAATCTCAAGAGTTGTGAGTTCAAGCCCTGCATTGAGTTCCATTCTAGATGTGGAGCCTGCTTCAAACAACACAACACAACACAAAACAACAAAAAAACAATAAAAAGGTACTCAACATCATTACTTATCAGAAAAATGCAAATTAAAGCTACCATGCGACACCATTGCACATACACCAGAATTATGAAATTAAGAGGAGAAAGAATCTCAGGGTGTAGGTAATGATGTGTATCTGGATAGATATTTTCTTAGAGCAGCATAGGCACATATCAAAACTCATCAAATGGTATACTTAGAATTTGTATATTTCAATATGGATAATTTTACATGAAAAAAGTAAGAGAATGTGAACTCTGGTTAATGATAATATGTTCTGAATGCTTAGTGGTGAAGTATGTGCTTGTAACTTACTTTGGACTAGATCAAGGAATAAAATGGATTGATGGATGGTAAAGAGATGGATGAATAGATGAACACGTGTTCACTGTACAGTTAGTTGTTTCAACTTTTCTGTTTCAATATTTTCATAATATATTGTTAGAAAAATTATACAAGAGTTGGTTTAGGTCCCCTAATATTGGAATCCTTGCATAAATCCTGTATCATCAAGCCCTCTTGACTCCCTGGCAAAATTAATCCCCTAATCTTTCATACAACTAAGAGGCATGGGAAATTACAATAGTAAACAAGGGTTATTTGAACCCTTTTCTCACTATGTATTTCTTGCTTAAATATATTATCTCAGTTATGAATCAATGTTGTTGGATTTTGAATTATTTATAAGTCACTGTTGTGGCTATTTTAGTGTCCTATATTATAATTATATTGGGCATGTTTCTACCAGGCCACACGCTTTTTGAGGACCAACCTTGTTTGTATTCATTTTCATATCTCGTTCCAACAATGAGTGCACTATTTATACACATTTGGTGCCCCTAAATCATCTGTTAAGTAGAACTGAGTTTTGCTCATCACCATCCATATTTACGTGCTTATATTTCACTCTTTTCTTTCACAGATATGTTTTTCTATTCAGCCTTTGTAATCACCTATGACCCTTTCTGAAAATGTAGGGGAATGGATCAGAAGTTTTTGATTTAGATAATAATTTTAATTGCTCTTAAAGAGCGAAAGGTGTTAAAAAGTACAAATTTCCAGCTATAATCATGGGGATGTATTGTACAGCATAATGACTATAGCTAATAATACTCTATATCTGAAAGTTGTTAAGGGAGTTAATCTTAAAAGTTTCCATCACAAGAAAAAAAATGTAAATACATATGGGTATGGATTTTAACTAGACTTATTGTGGTGGTCATTTCACAATATAGGTATCACATCACTAAGTTGTACCCCTGAAACTAATATCATTATATGCAATCATATTTAATAGCAAATAAGAGGAAAAAATATCAATATAATAAACTGATTTTTACTATATTAAGTTCAAGTCCAATGACCTATGATGTGAATGTAAGTCAATAAAATAAAGCTGAAGAAAACAGAGTCTGTGGAAGGTACACAATTAAGAAGATTTGTGGTGATGAAGGAAAAAGGCTTGAATAAAATTTGTAGTCCAATGTACCAAAAAAATAAAAAAGAAAGAAAGAAAGAAACAAAGTAATTTTGAGCTAGTTTTGATTGTATTGCCAGAACTCTTGATCACTGCTTGAATTGCATACACAATTGTTTCATATAAGAATAACAGATGTCCATACCTACGTTAATGCCTTTCCATAAGGTTTTCTTGTTTTGTTTTTTACCTAACTGTGAAAGTACTTCACAGACTACCTTCCAAAATATCTGCCTGTATTTTAAGATTACTTGGAAAAGTGTCTCTACAGAGTATGGGCTTTAATAAGCACCTGCAGATCTCACTGCAGAGACAACTAAAAAAACCTCCTCCAGGGGCTTCCAAGAACACTTAGTCTTTGGTAAGATCATCTTTAACTTCAACAGTGGTAGGCTTAGGAAGTAATCTGTAAATGATAACATAATCTGAGTATTTAGGAAACAACATTTTTCATAATGGCAACAGAAAGGAACTTCTAATAGCCTATGGTTAAAAAAATCTAAAGAGTAAGAAAATACAGATGAGAGAATATAATGTCTGTGTAGTATTAAAGTCAATGTTGAGTGGCTATATATTCTCTCAGTGAGTACCGTGTCTGTAGAATGCAAGAAAACACAGAACAAGGACTTTGCCCTCCAGGGGTATGTGGCAGTGCCTTGGGAGAAAATAGTCACTCCCAAGGAACGAGAAAAGATGTCACATTCCTACAGTCAGGAACTTTCTGTTTGACTCACCTATAACTTCATAGGAAATACCAACTTCTTGTAAGCTAGAGGTTTAAGGTGTTTTCAAAGTAAATAAAAGGAAACTCCTATTTCCTTACACCTCATACATACATTTATCTCTGAAGAGCAGTCTATAGAAACACTTTATCTGTTCTGGAGAGTAGCCCTGAATTTAACTTATTGGTTGAGTACCAAGAAAGAATTCCTGACGGGAGAAGGAAAGGAGAAAGAGGAAACGGGGACAAGTGGGCCACGTGCATTTTCAGTAGTCAGAGAGCAGCACTATTGTGTTACAATGGCTTTATCTTCAGAGTCTGCGTGGCTCCATCGGTTAAGTGTCTGACTCTTGGTTTTGGCTTGGGTCATGATCTCAGAGTTGTAAGATCAAGTGTCTGTCTGGGACAAGCACCTTGCAGCCTGCTTGACATTCTCTCTCCCTCTGCCCCTCCCCATGCGTGCTCCCTCTCTCCAATAAATAAATAAATAAATAAAATCTTAAAATGACTTTATTTTCATATAATCCTCGAGTCACTTCTCAGTACCAAATAATAATAGATACAGCTCATCATGTAAATATAAAATCTCAGTAAGAGATAACATATTATTAATATGCTAATAGCATATTATTTTTCCACCTATGCAAATTATAAATCTACTAAGGTTGCTTTTAGAAAGTGATATATTAATTATACTAATCTCATAAATGTCTATGTAGAATTATTTTTCTAAATCAATTTAAGTATAAATTAATAAAAATAATTTTAGGTTAGTATTTACTTTTTTAATTGTAACTACACCTATGAGTAGGCTTATTTAGTATCAGAAAGACAGTACAACATAGTAAGAATGTTGTCTCTGGGAACACCTGGGTGCTCAGTAGGTTGGGCATGTACCTTTGACTCAGGTAAAATCCCAGCATCCTGGGATCCAGCCTCACATATGGCTCTCTGCTCAGCAGGAGTCTGCTTCTCTCTCCCTATGCCCCTCACCCTGCTCATGCTCTCTTGCTCTCTCTCTCAAATAAATAAGTAAAATCTTAAAAAAATAAAAAAGCAAACAATGTTGTCTCTGTAGCTGCTTTCTCTGGCTGCAAATTTTGACTGGGCACTTAACAGTTGTATTTAAGTGAGTTAACTTACTTATCTCTGGTTTAAATTTTTATCTACAATCTGATGTGAATAATAAAAATTATCTCATAATTTCTATGTTAGGACCTAAAATGTATAATATAATAATGTATAATACATATTATAACATTATAATATATATTCCTATAAAATATATATTATTACATAGTTATATATTATAGTATTATACAAATATCATTTTATAACACAATATATTTATCATATTATAATCTATATTCTAAGATATATATAAACATATATATCTTAGATTATTGCCTGGTACATAGTATTACTTGCTATTATTACTTATGATAGTATTGTGATTAGAAGAACACATATTCAGCTAGAAAATATTAGTTTTTTTTTATCATCTTATGAAAGCATAATGTATATTATGAAAACACAATATAATTCTGTTCAATACAATCAGAGTTGTTCCAATCCCTCTTGTCTTTGTTTTTAGCAACCTGAATTAATAATACAGCTTTAGCCTGCTTTTCAGGTCAATGATTTTAAATACCCGCTATACGCTAATGACATCCAAATTGAAATCATAAGGATGGTATGACATAAAATAGATATGTAGACTAACTGAACAGAGTGGAAAGCCCAGGAATAAGCCCACAAATATATGGTCAATTAATATCTGACAAGAGAGCTAAGAATGCTCAATGAGAAAAAGCCTCTTCAATAAATTGTGCTGGGGAAACTAGATATTTTCATGCAAAAGAATGAATCTGGATCCCTATCCTGCACCATTCAGAAAAAAGTACCTCAAAATGTTTTAAAGATTTAAATGTGAGATCAGAAACCAAATACTTCTAAAATAAAACATAGAGAAAGCACTTTTAAAAACATATTCTTTGAAATAAGTTTTGATAATGAAGTATTTTGTGGGGGTGATGTGACAACTAAAGTACAAGCACGAAAGCAAAAATCAACAAGTGGGACTATATCAAACTAAAAAGCTTCTGCACAGCAAAGCAAACAAACAGCAAAATGAGAAGTCAACCCATGGGCTGGGAGAAAATATCTGCAAACCATCTATCTGATAAGGGGTTAATATCCAAAATATATAAGGTACTCATAACACTCAATAGCAAACAAACAAATTGATTTTTTTAAATGGGCAGAGGGCTTGAATAGACATTTTTTCAAAATCACACAGATGTTCAACAAATAAATGAAAAGGTGCTCAACATCACTAATCAGGAGGGAAATACATATCAAAACCAGACAGAGTGAGGTATTACCTTATACCTGCTGGAATGGCTGTGATCAAAATGACAAGAGATAACAAATGCTGGTTAGGATTGGAGAAAGGGGAACCCTGGTGCACTGTAGTGATAGAAATCTAAATTACTATATTCAGTATGGAAAACAGTATGAAGGCTCCCCAAAAATTAAAAAAAAAAATAGAACCACCATATAATCCAGCAGCCCCACTTCTAGGTAAAAATCCAGAGGAAAGGAAAGTACTCTCAAAGAGGTATGTGAACTTCAATGTTCATTGCAGCATTCTGCACAATAGTCAAGACATGAAGACAGTCTAAATGTCCACTGATGGATAAATTAGTAATAAAGAACATGTGGTGTATATATATGTACATTTTAATTATTATATATCTGGAATATTACTTAGCTATAAAAATAGGAAATACTGCCAACATGGATGGACCTGGAGGGCATTATGTTAAATGAAATCAGAGAAACACAAATAGGGTACAATCTAACTTATATGTGGAGTCTAAGAACTCAGAAACAGTAATTGTCAAGGATTGAGGGATGGAAGAAATGGAGAGATGTCAGGCGGAGGGTACAAATTTTCAGTTTTAAGATGAACAAGTTTTGGGGATATAAGGTAAGCATGTTGACTATAGTTAACAACACTGTATTGTATAATTGAACATTGCTATCCAAGTACGGATTTAATGTTCTCACCATAAAAATAGAACAAATTCTAGTTATGTGAGATGAAGATTGTGTTAACTAACTTTATTGTGGTTAACATTTTTAATGTATACCTGTATCAAACCATATCGTACATTTTAAACTTACACACTATAACATGTCAATTGTATCTCAATAAAGCTGGAAAGAATTAAAAATAAAAGAGTGTATTAGGCTTTCTAAAAAATCACCAGGACCAAACTTTTTCAGAAAGTTCAGATATAAATATCTACCTGCCTATTGGACATGTACACTCAAATGTCTAATGGTATTTAAACATTAACGTGTCTGAAATAGAAGTCCTGATTCTTTGTAAATACCGTATGATCTCTTCATACAGTAATCCTGTTCTTTCAGTATTCTTGTCTCCTCAGCTAGCACCATAATTCATTCAGTTGGTCAGGTCCAATATAGACTCATTGAGTCTTTTCTTTTAGATCTCAAATACAGTCCACCCATCTGTAAAGTACTGTTTGCTCTATACTGAAAATATCCTACACCAAATTCATGCACCTTACCCTTCTTGGCTCTCATTCTGGTATAAGTCACTAGCACCTCACACCTAGACTACCCAGACCACAGTTACTATAGCTCCGTTTCCAAATATATCCTCCTTCTGTTTCCTTTCCAACATCAGTTTGAGTATCTTAAAATAAATAAATAAATAAATAAATAAATAAATAGGAAAAAATAAAGAAAAGGAAGAGAAAGAAAGAAAAGATAATGAGACAATACTGCTCAAAGCTCTCCAATAGTTTCCCATTTCGCTCAACTAAAAAACTAAACTTAACTCATAGAAACCTAGGGCCCCTCTCCTACTTCGCTGCCTCAAACTTTCCCTCCCAGCCATACCCGGTTCTCTTGGAACATGCTCGGTATGCTCCCAGTTCGTGGTATTTGCAGTTGTTCTTCCTTTTTTTGGATTCAGTCTTTTCCACGATGATCCATGCAAATGTCTACCCTGTAATAGAATCCTTCCTAACTACAAAATAGAACTTTGGTCATTCTCGTCCTTTCCCTTATTTTAGTTCTCTTTATAACACTTATTATTATTAATGGCATATTTAATATTTGTTTAATAGGTATCTCGCCCAGTGGAATGTAAATTAATCTCTTTGAGGGCAGGGACATTATCTGTTTTATTTACTGTACTGGCTCCATGCCTAATTAGGTTTCTGGCCTATGGTAGATGGAACAAAGGTACTTACTAAATGAATGAGTAAATGCTTGGTCAATACAGGTGTCTTAAGATCGTTACAACATTAAATGTGGTTTGTTGGAGTGGTGGTGGTTGTGACTGTATTTAATTAAAAAAAAACTAAAAACTTATGGCTTATAATCTGTAGTAGTCAGGATTTGTTTTTCTACCATTCAAATATATCTAATCATGAAGCATTAAACTGACTTGTAAAATCAAGTCCATAAGATGAACTGATTTATTTACTATATTCCATGTCTTTTCCCTAGGGGGATTAAATGGAAAGTTTAGCGAAATCAGTTTTAACAGAGGAAAGCAGGAACTATAAAAGGCTGTTCCTTTAAAAGTCTATATATTATTTAAGTGGGCATATACCTTTAGATATTAATAACTTCCCTGTAATAATTAATAAATTAATCCTTTAAGATTCATAATATTTATAAATCTTCAAATTTTCTGATTGTTTTGTGGCCATTAGCAATGTTTTAGTGGTGACATTAACTATTAACATAAGCATTCTTCTGAGTTAGAAAAAGAAAATGTTTAAAATGTCTATGTCAGATATATAAATCCACAGGAGAGACACACCCCTTTTGTAATTTGATTTATGAGGTTTAGTGATCTATCCCCTAAAAGCAATGTTGTGAAAGGGGTGGTGAGACCAATCAACAACGTAAACCAACCAAACCACAGAAGCATGTACTTTGATTTCATGCGCAATCGTCACAGTACAGAAGAGCACAGAGAGGGAGTGAGACAGCGCAATAAGATATATGAGAGATTAGAAAAGTGTCATCACTCACTTGTGATTTTACTCATTTTCCTTAGGAGGCAGAGAGAAAAATACCATCTCTTTTATCTTCATTTCAATAAAGCTAACTCTGAATGATGTCACTATGAGTGAAAATGATTTCATGGAAGTCATTATAAGATGTGTTGAAGAATATCCCAGGGGATAAGAAAGATAGGAAGATAGTTTTATTGAATCACGGAAGATATATATAAATATTCTACACAAGCATATTCCCATGTGAAATGTAAAATCTAATTTGGGATTTGCATAGCTCTTTCATCAAAGCATCAAGTTTGTGATTTGGGGAAGTCATTTACCTCAAAGTTGTGACAAATCACAGCCCAGGTTTCTAGACTACCAGGAATGGTCTTTGCATATCTTCATTTTCTCATTCTACATTTTAATCCTACTGAATAAATGTCCAAGAAGTTGTGATACGATCTGCATAACTTATTTGACAAGGGACTAACTTATGAGTGAAATAATCTTGAACAGAGCTATGACTTTTAATGGTATGTATTGGTGATTCCTGGAATCTAATAGTTGTTTTATAGCCCAACCAATTCTTTGGGAAATTTACATATGGGAAAAACATCTGTTGAAAAGAAAAAAAATACAGAAACAATAAAAACTCAAATTAGAACATATATTTATGTTAAAGGATTCATTTGGTTTTCATTGTTTTTACTTAAGAGAAAATGTCTTATATTAGAAGAGATCTCAAACAACATTTAAATTTATCTGAATTGATTAAATCTTCCAAAGGAACTGTATCTAAATATCTCGAAGAAGTGTAGAAAAGGAAAAGACAAAATTCTTGTTTCATACCAATAAATATTCTGACGTGGTCTATCATTATTAATTAACTGAGGATCCACTGTGAAAGTATTAGTCACATGTTTGCTATTAATGTCAGCTTAATCAGTGCTTTCATGTGGAAACTTCAGATTTTTGCCCAAAACTGCATTCCAAGGCAATGCTCTAAGAAACAGGTGGGGGAGGGTTAATAAGACATGTCTAATCATTCCTTAATTATCATTTAAAACAAATGACACTGAAACAGAAAATGTGAGAAAAAATAGAGCTATTGCTTACACAAAATAGACAGTTTCTCCCTTGTATCTCAAAGCCAACATCTAGCAGATATGCAAAGGATCAGTTAGTTTGATAAATAAAATATTTACTTAAATTCTGAGAAAGTTATCTAAGATATGGTAACCAAATAACTGGTTTGCATGTGCCCTTTGTATAACAGACACGAGTAAAATATAATTTAAAAACCTACATTGTCCTATTCATCTCTTCTCATTTATTCATGCTCATTCTTTTATCCCTTTCTTGTATCTTCAAAGGTATGTTCAGAGAAGTATGATTGCTTTTAACTACTCCAATTCTATGCCAGTTTGGCAGATATACAGTGGTTTAATAAAAAGAATATATCAATTACTTTAAAAGCTGTGAGGTTTGGGTCCAAATTTTGGCTATGTGGTGTGAAGAAAGGTTATTTTATTCTTTTCTTAAAATTCTTTTTCCTCCCTCCTGCCCTGCTTTCCTCCCTCCCTTAATTTTCTTCCTCTTTCTTTCTCTTTCTTATTTTATTTTTTTAAATTATAATTTCAATATAGTTATCATACAGTGTTATATTAGTTTCAGGTGTACAATATGGTGATTCAACAAATCTATGCATTATCCAGTGCTCAGCAGTGATAAGTACACTCTTATTCACCTTCACCTATTGCACCCATTCCCCCCGCCCACCTCCCTTCTGTTAACCATCAGTTTGTTCTCTATAGTTAAAAGTTTATTTTTTGGTCTTTTGTTCATTTGTTTTGTTCCCTAAATTCCACATATAAGTGAAACCATATGGAATTTTCTTCTCTGACTCATTTTCTTTAGCATTAAACTCTCCAGATTCATCCATGTTGTACCAATGGCAAGATTTCATTCTTTTTTATTGGCTGAATAATACTCCATTCTATACATATACCACATCTTCTTTATCTATTCACCCATCGATGGATACTTGGGCTGCTTCTATAATTTGGCTATTGTAAATAATGCTGCAATAAACATAGGGGTGTATATATTTTTTTGAATTAGTGTTTTCGTATTCTTTGTTTAAATATCCAGCAGTGGAATTACTGGATCATATGGTACTTCTATTTTTAATTTTGGAAATTAAATTTCAATTTTAATTTAATTTTAAATTTGGAGAAATAAAAAATTTAAATGTTTAATTTAATTATTTTTAATATTGTTTTCCAAAGCGGCTGTACCAGTTTGTCTTCACACTAAAGCTACCTAAGGATTACTTTTTCTCCACATCCTCACCAACACTTGTTTTTCCTCATGTTTTGTATTTTCACCATTCTGACAGGTGTGAGGTGGTATCTCATTGTGGGAATTAAACGGGAAACAGCTACTTGAAACAGATCATAATCTTGACACATCTGGCGGACACTGAATACAATGTGGAGGTAGATGAATCTCTGTTCCAGGAAATGGACAACTTAGAGCCAGAGGCTGATGAGGTTGATCCAGATGACAATCCTGGTGACCCAGAGAATGATCTGACTGACTAATGGATTATCCTCATCTGCAGAGAGATGTTACTGCCACAGCATCTCAGGCTGTGTTAAGGTTGTCCTTTCTTTCTAAGAAAAAGTAATTTTCAAGAGAACATTCTTCTGATAGCTTTCACCATTGAGCTTAGGAAACTGACTTTAAAGTTTCAAATATATAAAAAATAATGATTAGCAACATTGAACATTTTTTCGTATGTCTGTTGGCTATCCATCTGTATGTCTTCTTTGGAGAAATGTCTGTTCATATAGTCTGCCTATTTTGTAATTGGATATTTTGTGGAGTCTTTTGTGTTGCTGCATATGTTCTTTCTATGTTTTGGATACTAACCCTCCACTGAGTATGTCGTTTGCAAACATTTTCTCCCGTTTGGTAGGCTGTCTTTTAGTTTTGCTGATTGTTTCCTTTGTCGTACAGAACCTTTTATTTTTCCCCCTGATGCAGTCTCAATAGTTTGTTTTTGTATTTGCTTCTCTTGCCTCAGGAGACATATCAAGAAAAATGTTTCTGAGACTGTCAGAGAAGTTACTCTTTTTGCTCTCTTCTAAGATTTTTATGGTTTAAGTTTTATATTTAGGTCCTTAATCCACTTTGAGTTTATTTTTGTGTGCAGTATAAACAAATGGTCCAGTTTTATTCATTTGCATGTAGTTGTCCAGTTTCCCCAACACCATTTGTTGAAGGCACTGTCTTTTGCTCATTGTATATTCTTGCCTCCTTTGTCAAAGATTAATTGGCCATATAATCATGATTTTAATTCTGGGATTACTTTTATATTTTATTGATCTATGCATCTAATTTTGTGTTGGCACCATGCTGATTACTAGAGCTTTGCAGTATATCTTGAAATCTGGGATTGTGACACCTCCAGTTTTTTCTTCTTCAAGATTGCTTTGGACATTCAATGTCTTTTGTGGTCCCATACAAATTTTAGGATTATCTGTTCTAGTTCTGTGAAAATTGCTCTTGGTATTTTAATACAGATTGAATTAAATCTACAGGTTTCTTTGGGTAGTATGAATATTTTAAAAGTATTTGTTTTTCAATCCATTGACATAGAATATCTTTCCATTTCTTTATGTTATCTTAAATTTCTTTCATCTGTGTTTTATAGTTTTCAGAGTATAGATCTTTCACCTCCTTAAAGTTTAACCTTAAGTATTTTATTATTTTTGGTGCAATTGTAAATGGGATTTTCTTTTCTTTTCTTTTTAAAATTTTACTTATTTATTTGACAGGATCACAAGTAGGCAGAGAGGCAGGCAGAGAGAAGAGGGGGAAGCAGGCTCCCTGCAGAGCAGAGAGCCTGATGCCGGGCTCGATCCCAGGACCCTGGGATCATGACCTGAGCCGAAGGCAGAGGCTTTAACCCACTGAGCCACCCAGGCGCCCCTGGGATTGTTTTCTTAATTTCCCTTTCTGCTACTTCATTTTTAGTGTATAGAAATGCAATGATTTCTCTATATTGATTTTATATCTTGTGACCTTACTGATTGCATTTGTTAGTTCTAATATTTTGTTGGAGTTATTTAGCGTTTTCTATATATATATCATGTCATCTGCAAATAGTGAAAGTTTTACTTCTTCTTTAGATTTGGATGTCTTTTATTCCTTTTCGTTGATTGCTGTGGCTAGAACTTCCAGTATTATGTTGAATAAAAGTGGTGAGAATGGGCATTCTTGTCTTATTCCTGATCTTAAGGGAAAAGCTCTCAGTTTTTCACCATTGAGCATGCTGTTAGCTGCGGAGTTTTCATGGCCTTTATTATATTGAGGTATCTCCCTTTGGATCTACTTTATTGTGAGTTTTTAATCATGAATGGATGTTGCACTTTACCAGATTTGTTCTGTGTCTATTAAAATGATCATATGTTTCTTATCCTTTCTCTTATTGATGTGATATATCACTGTTGATTGATTTGTGAATCTTGAACCACCCTTGCATCCCAGGAATAAATCCCATGTGATTGTGTTGAATGATTTTTTTTTTTTGATTGATTGTCAGGTTCACTTTGTTAATATTTTGTTGAGGTCAATTATCATATGGTTTCACTTATTTGTGGAGCATAAGGAATAACATGGAGGACATGGGAAGGTAGTTTTCTTTTTTATGTAATGCTATTTATCTGTTTTGGGGGATCAGAGTAATGCTGGTCTCATAAAATGAATTTGGAAGTTTTCCCATCTCTTTAATTTTCTGGAGTAGTGTAAGAATAATGGATATTAACTCTTTTTGTAGTATTTGGTAGAATTCACCTGTGAAGCCATCTGGTCCTGGACATTTGCTTGTTTGGGGTGTTTTGATTACTAATTCAATTTCAGTGTTGGAAATCAGTCTGTTCTCTTCAAATTTTCTATGTCTTCCTATTTCAGTTTTGGTATGTTATATGTTTCTAGGAATTTATTCATTTCTTCTATGTTGTCAAATTTGTTGGCATATAATTTTTCACAATAATCTTTTACAATCCTTTATATTTCTGTGGTGTCAATAATTATTTCTCCTCTTTCATTTCTAATTTTGTTTGAGTCTTCCCTTTCTCTTCTCTCTCTTTCTTTAAAGAAGAGTTTTACTGTACTGATCTTTTCAAAAACCAGCTCTTGGATTAATTGATCTGCTTTACTGGTTTGTTTGTTTATTTTTTAAGTTCTTGTTTTGTTTTAGTTTGCTATTCCACTTATTTCTGCTCTAAATCTTTAGTATTTTCTTCCTTTGACTGCTTTAAGATTTTGTTTATTCTTGTTTCTCTAGCTCCTTTAGGTGTAAAGTTACATTATTAATTTGAGATTTTTCTCGCTTCTTGAGTTAAGCCTGTTTTACTATAAACTTCCCTTTTATTGAGCACTTTCTGTGCCTCTTGTATCTGAATTTCTGCTTCTTTCCCAGATTTTGGAAATTTTCAGCTATTATTTATTCAAATACATTTTGCACTCCCTCTTCTCCTTATGTGACCCCTATATTGCAAACTTGATGATATCACTGAATTCTCTATTTTCATTTTCTTATTATTTTCTTTCTCTTATTTAGTTTGATTGCTTTCCATTACTTTGTCTTCCACATTGCTGATCTAGTCTTCTGCTTCCTTAGTCTACTATTTATTCCATCTAGTATATTTTTAATTTCAGTCATTGAGTTCTTATCTCTGATCCCCTCATATGTTTTCTCTCTCTTTGCTAATGGTCTCACTGAGGTTCTCCACTCTTCTCTCAAGTCCAGTGAGTATCTTTATGATCGTTACTTTAAATTCTCTATCAAGCATATATTATTTATCTCCATTTAGTTTTCGTTTAGGTTTCTTGCTGTTATTTTGTCCCTTCTTGGGGACATATTCCTTTCTCTCCTCATTTTGTTTAACTCACTGTGTTTCTATGTGTCAGGAAATTCAGCTATATTATCTGCTCTTGAAAGGAGTTACCCTACAAAGAAAAAGTCCTATAGAGCCCTTCCTACACTTTGATGTGGGCTTTTCTCTACAGTTAGCTATGTGGAGTCTGTTCTGCCAATTTTTGGGTCCTTTTCTTGGTTATTTATACTGATGTATCTAGTTGTATCTAGTTGTATCCATGAGATGTGGTGAACATAGTATCCTTCCCTGAAATCTTCCCTGGAAGGCTTTCTTTCTTTTTTATTGTCACTCATTTTAAATGATAACTGTACCACTTATTAGGTATGCAATTTGGAACATATAGGGAAGATAACACCCACCTTAAATCATTGTTGTTGGGTAATATCTGTAGAAATGTTGCCAGGATAATGCCAAGAGCATGGGAAGCACAGTAAATATTATTTGAATGTGAGAAAAGTGTGTAATAGCATTAAAAGCAATTCATGTCGTTGGGCAAGAACAAGTGATAAGAATGGACATGAAATCTCTGCCAGTAATCCTGAGACCCCCAAACAAAGAAAAGGTGTTAGAAAAATGAATTAAAAAAAGAAGAATTCTATAGGATTTTTCAGAGAACAAGATAATGAATCTTTTAAACTACTGATCCAGGAATTTGGTATCTCCCAAGATGAACAAAAGTTTACAGGGGATAAAATAGATGCTTTCTGAGAATTTATCAGAAGTGGTGATGATGAATGGTTGATAAGCATTCACAGAACATGCTTATTTCAGATGTGCTTCCTTTATCTGTTTCACAGGTTGTTAGACAAATAGACCATGAAGGTATTTGATTTTAGTCAAACATTTGGCAAAGTATTTGATAACATATTTTGGGACATTGGTCTAGTGGATTAGATCAATGATTTTATCAGTTTGATTTGTAGCTATTCCAGAATTATACCAAAAGAGGACTAATTTATGGATCTGTGTCTAGAGGGATGGTAGACACTAGTTTATGGTAGATCTTTGTATCTTGGTCTAGTCATATTTAAGACTTTTAAAATATATGTTTATAAAAAATAAAAAATTAAAAAAAAAAATAAAAAAATAAAATCAGTGGTTCAAATAAATCAAAGGGGGTTCTTACTGGTAAACCCATTTTACTCAAAAGCTTTTTTGGTGCAAGATAGTAAATGGATGACAAATCATATCAAACTTGAAGGTGCAAACTGAGAGAGCGTGAAATGACGAAAGAATATTCAAAATCACTTTGATAAGTTATAATAATCTTCCTCAAATAATTAGATAGAAGTAAGAGAAGTAAATACAATGTTTCCACTAGACTTTAAAATCCCAATTACACCACATGTGTGTATAAGAAAAGAACTACGATTATTTGCTTGATGAAAGAACTTGGAAGACAAAATGATGGTAGGCTTTTCTAAAATTAAGTGTATGTAAGTAATGTATGAACACAGCCTGTTCATGAATAATAAAATTTTGCTGAAAAGGAGTCCCTTCCCTAACATTCTTCATTCTGTATCTCAGAATTCCCCACCACACCCTCTTTTATCAGGTTGTATGCATTCTTGACCTTTTTATGCTTACAGTAGTGGTTTCTATTATCTGGTTTTCTTTGGTGTGTTTTTATTTTGCTTCTTTTATAATTCACGTAAATGGAGCATAATCATTAGTATCCATTACAGTTCTATAGCCTGAGTATAAGAGTACTAAAGGATGTTTACATATTCAATATGATTAAATTCTTAGAAGTTTCAATTCTAGCTAAGAAAATTTACATAAAAATATTTTTTACCCTCCAATCTTCAAAAATATCCTTATTATGACAAAATAAAAGTGTGAATAAAGCTATAATTGAAGATGACTGAAAGTTGGGAGATTTCAAAAATGATCAAGTTTACATACAATTCTATGTTTCTGGGTTTCTCCTGAATGGCTAGTGAGGTCTTGATAAGTAATAAAGGCATGCACAAGTCACACTGCTGCTATAAAATTTATTTATTTTTTGCCCTCATTTCAGCAAAATTATCACTTATGTAGTAATAACTAGGATTTTTATTGATTTTTGTTCTTCTGACAGTATATATAAAGGATTAAGAATTACCTGGGTTGCACTTGAATTGTACACAATATAATTTTTTAAATAAAATGTAGACATTAAGTCAAACTTTAAAATATTTAAAAATATTTTGTCAGGTGCTTTTTCTGCATCAATTGAGAGGACCATGCTGTTCTTCTCTCTTCTTTATTAATATATTCTATCACATTGATTGATTTGTGAATGTTGAGCCCCCTTGAATCCCAGGGATAAATCCCAACTGGTCATGGTGGATAATCTTTTTAATGTAGTGTTGGATCCTATTAGCTAAGATCTTATTGAGAATCCTGGCATCCATATTCATCAGGAATATTGATCTGAAGTTCTCCTTTTTGACAGGGCCTTTGCCTGGTTTGGGGATCAAAGTAATGCTGGCTTCATGCTGATTAAAACTCTTCAGAGTATAAGGATAGAGGAAACATTCCTCAACTTCATAAAATCCATCTATGAAAAACCCACAGCAAATATAATCCTCAATGGGGAAAAGCTGAGAGCCTTCCCATTGAGATCAGGAACATGACAAGGAGGCCCACTCTTGACACTATTGTTCAACATAGCACCAGAAGACCTAGCAACACAGACAAAGTAAAAATAAAAATAAAAATAAAAATAATTGGCAAAGAAGAAGTCAAACTCTCTCTCTTTGCAGATGACAAGATACTTTATGTGGAAAACGCAAAAGACTCCACCCCCAAATTACTAGAACTCATACAGCAACTCAGTAATGTGTCAAGATACAAAACCAATGCACAGAAATCAGTTGTTTTCTTATACACTAACAATGAAACCATAAAAAGGGAAACGAGAGAATTGATTCCATTTACAATAGCACCAAAAACAATAAGATACCTTGGAATAAATCTAACCAAAAAATACCCAAGGAACTACAGAACACTCATGAAAGAAACTGAAGAAGACACAAAAAGATGGAAAAACATTCCATGCTCATGGATTGGAAGAATAAACATTGTTAACATGTCTATGCTGCCCAGAGCAATCTATACTTTCAACGCCATCCTGATCAAAATACCATCGGCATTTTTCAAAGTGCCAGAACACACAAACCTAAAATTTGTATGGAACCAGAAAAGACCCCAAATCACCCAGGAAATGTTAAAAAAGAAAAAGCTGGGGGCATCACTTGCCAGATTTCAAGCTTTATTACAAAGCTGTGATCACCAAGACAGCATGGTACTGGCACAAAAACAGACTCACAGACCAAAGGGACAGAGTAGAGAGCCCAGATATGGAACCTCAACTTTATGCTCAAATAATATTTGACAGCAGGAAAAAATATCCAATGGAAAAAGACAGTCTGTTCAACAAATGATGCTGGGAAGATTGGACAGCTATATACAGAAGAATGAAACTAGACCATTTCTTATATCATACACACAAAAATTGATGAAAGACCTTAATATGAAAAAGGAACCCATCAAAATACTAAAGGAGAAAATATGCAATAAACTCTTCAACATGGGCCACAACAATTTCTTTCAAGTCATGTCTCCAAAGGCAAAGGAAAAAAAAGTGAAAATGAACTTTTGGGACTTCATCAAGATAAAAACCCTCTGCACAGCAAAGGAAACAGTCAACAAAACAAAGAAGCAACCCATGGAATGGGAGAAGATATTTGCAAATGACATCACAGACAAAGGCTGATATCGAAGATCTATAAAGAACTTCTCAAACTCAATACACACAAAACAAGTCAAAAAATGGGCAGAAGACATGAACAGACACTTCTCCAATGAAGACATACAAATGGCTAACAGACACATGAAAAAAAAGTTCATCATCACTAGCCATCAGGGAGATTCAAATCAAAACCACATTGAGATACCACCTTACATCAGTTCAAAAGGCAAAAACTAACAAGGCAAGAAACAACAAATGTTGGAGAGGATGCGGATAAAGGGGAACCCTCTTAATTAACACTGCTGGTGGGAATGGAAGTTAGTGCAGTCACTTTGGAAAAGAGTATGGAGGGCGCCTGGGTGGCTCAGTGGTTAAGCCGCTGCCTTCGGCTCAGGTCATGATCTCAGGGTCCTGGGATCGAGTCCCGCATCGGGCTCTCTGCTCAGCAGGGAGCCTGCTTCCTCCTCTCTCTCTCTCTGCCTGCCTCTCTACCTACTTGTGATTTCTCTCTGTCAAATAAATAAATAAAGTCTTTAAAAAAAAAAAAAAAGAAAAAGAAAAGAGTATGGAGATTCCTCAAAAAATTAAAAACAGAGCTATCCTATGACCTGGCAATTGCACTACTGGGTATTTACCCCAAAGATACAGATGTAGTGAAAAGAAGGGCCACATGCACCCCAAAGTTCATAGCAGCAATGTCCACAATAGCCAAACTGTGAAAAGAGCCGAGATGCCCTTCAACAGATGAATGGATAAAAAGATGTGGTCCATAAATAAATGGATAAAGAAAATGTGGCTGGACTATTACTCAGCCATCAGAAAGGATCAATACCCAACTTTTGCATCAACATGGTTCGGACTAAGGGAGATTATGCTGAGTGAAATAAGGCAAGCAGAGAAAGTCAATTATCATATGGTTTCACTTACTTGTGGAACATAAGGAATAGCATGGAGGACATTAGGAGAAGGAAGGGAAAAATGAAGCAGAGGGTGGGAATCAGAGGAGGAGATGAACCATGAGACACTGTTGACTCCAAGAAACAAACTGAGAGTTTTAGAAGGGAATGGGGTGGAGGAATGGGTTGGCCCAGTGATGGGTATTAAGGAGGCCACATATTGCATTGAGCACTGGGTGTTATATATAACCAATGAATCTTGGAACACTATATCAAAAAAAATGACATACTGTATGGTGACTAACATAACATAATAAAAAATTAAAACAAATAAACAATATACTATTTAATGTATAACATAAAAAATGTTTAAAAATAATTTTATTTTCCAAAATGTCATTTTTCTTTGAAAATATTCACATTACTTAAGTAAAAAAAACAGAGTATAAATAATGATTAATATCATCATTTTAAAATAGTATCATTTAGGGATGCTGGTGGCTTAGTTGGTTAAGCATTTCCCTTCAGCTCAGGTCATGATCCCAGGGTCCTGGGATCAGTTCCCCACATTGGACTTCTTGCTCAGCAGGAAGTCTGCTTATCTTTCTCCCACTCCCCATTTGTGCTCCTGTGCTCTTATGTGCACTCTCTCCCTCTCTCTCTGACAAATAAATAAATAAAAATCTTTAAAAAATAGTATTATTTAAATGAATATGATTTAGAAAATAATTAACTCTTATTAAATAGCTCTTTGCATTTTATTTGAAGTAATTTCAAATTTATGTATAAGTTGCAAAATAAAAGGTAGTACAGAGAATACTCATACCCTGTATATAGATTTGTTTATTGTTGACTTTTTAGCACATTTATCATTTGGTCTCTTACGTACAAATATACACATCTGCACACAACCATACATGTACTTTTGGAGGAGGGGGCTGTTTATGGGTAAGTTAACTTTCACAATAAACCCATCACATAGAGAGTACAATTATCATTCTCATTTTATAGATGGGATAACGAAGGCATAGGGAAGATAAATAATTTGCCTAAGGTGGTGGAGCTAGTAAGCTGTATAAATGAAATTCCAAATTTTGTTCCAGATTCTGAATTTTAACCAGTAAACACATAGAGAATAATAAATTTTCTAGGAAAAATTCAGGAAGTTAACAAAAAAAGAAAATAGAAAAACTTTGTCTAGTAATTGCCAGTCAGTTGGTTAACTTCTAAAAGGGCGATATACACTTCTTGCTTTAGGAATTCTGTATCAAAAGTCAGAAAAATGTCCTTAAAGATCGTAATTCAACTATTTATAATTGAGTAGTTCTACTTGACTAATATAGCCCTTGTAGCTGAAAACATATTACCTATTCTATAACATTAGGCTGGCCAAAATCGTTAATGGTGCTTTATTGGCATTGATCGACTGCCTCATTGCTTCATCAGATAGTTTTGCATGAGTAATTGTAGGTCACTACTTGTAAAGTGGATGAATTTGCATAGTGCACATTAATCAACAATCATTCCTGCTTTGAGAAATAGTGAAACAGATGGCAGCAGCAATAGTACAAGTGACTGACTTTTGCCTCAGCAGTCTGCGTGGATGCTCAATCAAGAAAATTAGTTTATTGTGGTGATGATTTATTTAGCTCCCAAGTGCTGTTTCCAAGTAGCAGTTCAAGGAATAAGACCTTCTTAAATGTCTCTAGGCTTCTGTTCTCCACAATTGCAACAGAAAATGATGTCTTTAGTATTACATGTTAAAAGCCAAATATCTTCATAGGTTCTTTCCCACTGGCATTAATTTTTCAATGACTTTGATGGTATAGGTTTCAATTTCTAATTTCACTTGTTTATAAGTTGCTTTTGGTAATTATCACTGCTATACTTTTAACTTACTCTTTATTTTGGCTTTATTGTCTTCTAAGCTAGATTGAACATTTTTTTTTCATTTCTTAGTTTATTTTTTTAAGATTTTATTTATTGGGATGCCTGAGTGGGAGTTAAGCATCTGCCTTTGGCTCAGGTTGTGACCCCAGTCTCCTGGGATTGAGTCTCATGTCCAGCTCTCTGTTTGGTGGGGAGTCTGCTTCTCCCTCTCCCTCTTCCTCTGTGTTCTCCCCTCCCCCCTCTCTCTCAAATAAATGATTACAACCTTTTAAAAAAATATTTAAGATTTTATTTATTTGAGAGAGGGAGAGAGAGCATGAGAATGAGTAGGGGGAAGGGCAGAAGGAATCCAAGGCAGGGGATCTAAGGCACCTGGGATCATGACCTGAGCTAAAAGAAGATGCTTAACCAACTCAGCCACTCAGGCACCCTTCATTTCAAGTTTAAAAATCATAGCATCAGCTCTGTTAAAAAAGCATGTATTCACAGTTTCTCACTGTCTTATTTTTCTTAGAAGTTAATTGGAGGAAAGCAAGATCTATTGTAGTGTGACATAGTCCTTGCTATTGGGCAGCTTGGAATGGGGAAGCAGAGTACCTAATTTCCTCAGGTGCTGTTCACATCAGTGTCTTCACATCAATGTTGGCTTTTAAGGGAAAAAAAGAGAATATTATTTAAAAAAATCAGGGGAAAAGATCACAGTAGAAAAGGTCAAAGTTGTAGTTTCCAGAAGAGAAGAAATCACAATGATGACTAAGCATTCAAGACTGACAACAAGGCGGGTACATTTTATGTCCACAGAAAATGAAACACTAAATCAGTAAACATTTCAGAAATAAAGGAACCATTACATGAAGCTGAATTTTTTTTAAAGGATTTTACTTGTTTATTTGACAGAGAGAGATCACAAGTAGGCAGAGAAACAGGCAGAGAGAAAGGAAGGGAACCAGGCTCCCCGCTGAGCAGAGAGCCCGATGCAGGGCTCAATCCCAGGACCCCAAGATCATGACCCCAGCTGAAGACAGAGGCTTAAGCCACTGAGCCACCCAGGCGCCCCTGAAGCTGAATTTTTAACTTTGAGTATAATTAGTTTCTCTCAAATACACTACCAACTTCATTGTACTTCTGTCCTTGGAAACTTTAAAAACAGATTGGATGTAGTGATTTCAGAATTGATATCCAAGTGTGCAGGTGAGTAGACCAGCTGGACCTTAGTCCTTTCCAATTACTTAATTCTCTGGTCATGGGAAAGCCCATATTCCAATCTTGTTTTGGCATATTTGGTTGGTTTCTGACAGGAAAGCAGCTGGTGTTTGTGGTTGTGTAATAAAACTCCAATCACCAATTGTGCTAATTGTAGTAAAATGTGAAGGAAAGCTTTATGGTTTGGTGATTTTCATTTAACCAGTTCTCCTAAATTTTATATGTTCCACTTTGAATCAGGTAATAGACCTGTTCTTGTTCTAACCCCAGTCATTCAATACCAACATCAACAAAATCTGGAACTTCATGCATTAACTGAGTGGAGAAGGATCTGAGGATTTACATACAGAATCACATTCTGGCAGAAGTGAAATCTACCAGGTAGTACAGAGTCCATCTAGCAGATATAGTCATTATCATATCTGGGAGGAGGTCTTTAAAATCAAGGGAGAGAGTCTATTCTAACACATCAGTAAAACACAAGAGCAAAGTCGGTGTGAAAAACCAACAACCTGAAATCCATGGGCAACTCTGCAGCAGGTCAGTCTGTCAGAATATCACAGGGCTTCACCGTTAAGATGAGACTTCAGTGCCTGGGCTTGGAGTAAGTAAGAAAGGCAAGATAGAGAATTGGACCTAGGAGGATCAAAGAAATAGGTAGGGCACCAAGAATGAGACTGACACAGGTCTCAATTCCAACTTCCAAAGGTAGACTACAATGTACTTCATGATACTGATACAAGCAGGGCCTTTTTTTAGTGGGGTATTTCAGGGCAGGAAGAGGTTGTTATATAAAGTCCCTTAATAAGTTGCTTCCTTTTGCTTCCTGAATTTATTATTCATCCTGGGAATTGGATCTGGCCTAACCCAAAGGTGAAGGTCAAAAAAACCTAGCTGATTATGTTTTTTGAGTGTTGAGTTTGAAGAGCTCTTTATAGCTCTTGCATATCAGCCTTTTGTCTGTATGCTGAGTGAAATAAGTGAAGCAGAGAGAGTCAATTATCATATGGTTTCACTTACTTGTGGAGCATAAGAAATAACACAGAGAGCATTAGGAGAAGGAAAAGAAAAGTGAATTGGGGGAAATCGGAGGGGGGAACGAACCATGAGAGACTGTGCACTCAGAGAAACAAACAAGGTTTTGAGGGGATGGGGGGGTTGGTTAGGTGAGCCTGGTAGTGGGTATTAAGGAGGGCCCGTATTGGATGGAACACTGCATGTGGTGCATAAACAATGAATCTTGGAACACTGAAAAAATAAAATTAAAAAAAATTTAAAAATTTATAAATAGAGAAGGAAAGAAAGGAAAGGAAAGGAAAGGAAAGGGAAGGAAAGGAAAGGAAAGGAAAGAAAGAAAGAAAGAAAGAAAACTTAGCTTAGAGGGAGACTTATAACCTGGCATAGTTACCTCAGGTGCACTCACTTGAAGACTGGCAATGCTTCTGGATAAGGTGAAGACAAGAAACTTTGAGCCAGGGTAACAAGTAATATTATGACTCTAGACTCAGCTGGGGCTGCCAGATGGAAGAAATATGTAATCATTTGAGTGCAGCAGGATAAGCCTAGTAGAGGACTAATTTGTTCAGCTACTGTTTCAGCTTATTACCCATCTTTGGCAGATACAACTGCTTAATTGCTTACAGAAATGGCCTCTGATGCTACTATAGGGGTCTTTTTTGAGCTGTCTTCTCTTACAGTATTTCATAAGGGTGAACATAGCTCTAACACCAGAGACATTATTTAAAAAAAAAAAAAACTATATTCTATCTCCTATGCCCCTTATGTTTCATGATTATTTTTGAATTATTAAATTTCAGAGGTGGAAATTCACTAAAGTCAGTCAAAATCCATTGACAATGACATAACCCAGACATGAAAGAGAAGCATTTCCACTAAAACTATTCATTCGAGATGTGCCTGGGCGGCTCAGTCAGTTAAGCATCTGCCTTGGGCTCAGGTGGTGATTTCAGGGTCTAGAGATTGAGCCCCAGTTGGGCTCCCTGCTTACAGGGAACCAGCTTCTTTTCTCAATTGAAACAGGAAAAAATGTCACATTACAAAACACTCTATCTCACAATTTTCTTTCCAATTTAGTTAATTTTTATAATATAGTGCCATGTCTTGAAAGGAAAAAAATGAAAATAGTGGTAGAAATCTATTTGATATTCAGTAAGGTTTTCCTGTTGGTCATACCTATTATATAAACCAATACATACATATATATGTAC
This sequence comes from Mustela nigripes, assembly GCF_022355385.1. Taxonomy (NCBI): domain Eukaryota; kingdom Metazoa; phylum Chordata; class Mammalia; order Carnivora; family Mustelidae; genus Mustela; species Mustela nigripes. The sequence continues at coordinate 70,361,825 of NC_081563.1, read as the reverse complement.
AATCAGGATGATATTGATATTGCTTGTAGGTATAGTTGTGATAGCTACTCTGAAATAGTGTTGAATTGCCAAGACACACAATTCTAACAATTATTATGATATGTTACTTTTCCAATCCTACTCATTTGATGACCATTAACATTAAATTAATTATTACCAGTCCATGGTATTTTAACCACTTGATAATATTATTGGGAAGAGAAATACAAAGAATGTAGTCAATGTTTCCAAGATGATGTGAGCAACAAAGACAAAAGAAAAATTATTACATTTCTTTACTACATACAGCTCATTCACAAGTCCTTGAAAGAGGCAGGGTGACTCAGGTGATTCCTCTAGGGACTTGGCTCCATTGATGTTAATACTTTGCTGAAGGCAAAAGGCAATTTTAGCCCAACTTGCGGGATCCTGGAAGTCTACTTTAAAATATAAAAATTCCTTTGGAAACTTCCTTTATCTCTATACCCCAAGATACAAATTGGTGTTGATCTTCTGAGCATATGACCCACTGATACGCATCAGAAGAGTCTCATGACTCCAGTTTTATTAGACAGTAATAAATTACCTTTTCTCAACAATAGCTAACCCCCTAAAAGTCCTGGAATCCTTGCTTCCAAAATTCCTTAGAGACTTGTGCTATCCCTAACCCCTTCCGAACTTGAAAATTTATAATGAGCCAGTCCTCATGACCCTGTTGCAGCTCTTTCTGTCCAGATCCTAGCTCTGTGCTTTAATAAAACCACCTTTTTGCACCAAAGAGTTCTCAAGAATTATTTCTTGGCTGTCAGTTTGAACCGTAATGTCTTTCTCATGAAATATAGTTTATCCTTTCTTTGTAATTAAGTATACAATGTGGTCTTACAAAGATTAATAAAATGTAGGAGTAACTGCTCTCCTGACTGATAATCAGATCATTTTGAAAAGCCACATTTTTTTTTCAGAGAACGGTTTGCATATATATGCACATATGCATTTCTACATTTTTTAATATTTCATTATTCCAGTACTTAAATTTTTAGGGATATTAAAAAAAAAGATTTGGAATGATTTCAAGAGAAAAGACAAGCGGATATTATGTGGCCTAGGACAAAATAATTATGCTGCAGCATTTAATCATGTCTAATATTCATGCTAATGAACTATTTTTAGACTAGTGAACAATTGAGAATGCATTGCCATTGTTTTATCAGAATCTTCTATAAAATGAGGCAAAAGTATTTTTCAAGATAGACTGAATATGACAGAGTTTGGTACAACATAAAAACTTGGACACCCTACTTTTTAGTGGAACTTTTTTCATAATGCTACTCCCACACACGTAAAATTTATTTCCTTATGCCCTTGACAATAAAGAAGAGTTTTAATCATTTGGAAGGTGAAAAGTTAAGACACATGCATTTCAAAAATAGTCACAACAAGAAAATCAACCTTTTAATGATGAAAGAGAGAGAGAGAGTGAGACAATGACTTTTTCAGAAGGCACACACTGTTTCTGGAAGATTTGACATTTTTTCAGTGGGATTTCCAGTAACATGGAATTTTCCTGGAAATCTATATATGTAATTAAACAGAAAAGTTTACTTTAAACGAACACAGATGTTTATGGCTCTGCCTGACTGACAACATTTCTTTTTGCCAAACCTCATTTTTTGGAGAGTCATTAAAGGTCAGCCTAGAAACAACTCTGCATCAAAAGAAGAAGATTATAATTTAGTTTGCAGTAATTAAATCACTTGATAGCAAGTGGGGCTGAACTGGAGCAATGAACTGATATTTTTCCAAAACTGTAACACAGCTCATAAGTGAGCTCAGACATCAGCATATTGTTTTTCAAAGCAGTCCGGTACTCTTTTGCATATGCACTTATTTGCCTTTGGAAAAGCAACCCAATTCAGTGTGTTTGACAGAAAAGCACCTTGTAAGGAAATCGAATCTTGACCTAATGAGCTTGAGAAGCACTCACATAAACAAAATTAATCAGATTTTCTTATTTCAGCAAAATTCTAAGGGAATTTAAAGTGCAATTATGCCTTGTGAGTAACCAAAAGACAAACATGTTTCTCAAAATTGACTACTAAACCTCTTCTCCCCCCATCATGTTTCATGGTATTGGTGGTTTATGGGCTACACTTCAGGATATGGTGCTTTGAAATGTGCACGTAGTAAATCCAGTCTATCTCTCTGACTTTTGGAATCAATCAATTTTGTGCCTCACTTCCCCAAACACAAATTGGTTCATAAAAGAAATAATCAGAACTATCTGCCTTCTAGGCAGATGTTTCCTATGTATTTGTTTACTTCCCTCTTTAGTTTATGTCTGTTTCCCTAGTTCTAAGTTTTAGACTCTATGAATTTGTTATCACATCAGAATGGCAGGATATGTGGAGGAACATTCTCTTCTGACCACTGGCTCCCTAAAATAATTTGGCATGTACAGTAGCTTCTTATCTTTTGTAGTACTCAAAGAATATATAACCTATATGAGTCCAGTTTGGGGTTTTTATAACACAAAATTTTTTAAAAAATGATGAGGCAAAGGAGAGATACTGAGTAAGAGAATCATACTGCTGGCTTTTCTGGAAGAGCTAGTAGTTTGTGAAGAATATGGGTAGTAAATGAAGCAAAAAGAAAAAAAAAGATAGAAGCAGGAAGTCTGTCAAGCTACACAATAAAAATAATCATAGGGTTGGGGCGCCTGGGTGGCTCAGTGGGTTAAGCCGTTGCCTTCAGCTCAGGTCATGATCTCAGGGTCCTGGGATTGAGTCCCGCATCGGGCTCTCTGCTCAGCGGGGAGCCTGCTTCCCTCTCTCTCTCTGCCTGCCTCTCTGTCTACTTGTGATTTCTCTCTGTCAAATAAATAAAATCTTTTAAAAAAATAATAATAATCATAGGGCGCCTGGGTGGCTTAGTGGGTTGAGGCTCTGCCTTAGCTCAGATCATGATCTTAGGGTCCTGGGATCGAGTGCCACGTCGGTCGGCCTCTCTGTTCTGCAGGGAGCCTGTCCACCCCGCCCTCTCCCTCCTGCCTGCCTCTCTGCCTACTTGTGATCTCTCTCTCTCTGTCAAATAAATAAATAAAATCTTTAAAAAAAAATAAAAATAATCATAGAGAAAGGCAGGAAGAAAAGAGACAGAAAAGCCTTGCTGGCTAAAGAGGCAAGAAAGGGCACAGCATGTAGGGAGAGGCTTAAAAAAAGCCTTTGGATCTATTGTAGGGATGAAAGAGAATGTAGGGTGAGACTAAAGATAGTTTGGAAAAGTATCCAACTCATTCTAATTTGGATCTCCTTTTAACTCTTCAGGTAAAAACTGGGATGCCCCGTTAATTACATTAGTTGTTAGCCTATGTTTCCATGAATGAATATAATTTATACAAAGTTACCCTGAATTATATTTAAGTTGTATAAGCTTCTTCCTTCCGCAGATCTTCTAGACTTGTGGCTCAGGGTTTTTGGGTTGTTTTTGTTTGTTTGTTGTTTGTTTTCTTTTGTTTTTGATTTTAGTTTCTTATTGGTTCCTTGCTCTGCCCACGATCTAGGTTTCCACAGTACTATCTGTCTTGAATGAGAAATTTTCACAATTTTTACAATTTCTAGCCGAGGCCATCCCACGAAAGACCACACCTTAGGCCTGAGTTCTTTCTTCCAATCATCTTCTCCTCTAGTTATGTCTCCACTAGTTAGTGGGACATGGCACTTGGTTGATTACTTTTCCACATTTTCTGTTGGAAATGGAGAAGCTCTTATATGATGTTAAAGAACTGGCTTCTGTGTTGGTTCAATTTGTAAACAATTCTACTTTCTTTGTCCTGTTTGTTAATCTTTGTTCTCTCTGTGCCACTGTGTTTTTAGACCAAACAAATGCAAATTGAGTGATAATTTATTCATAGTAGGGATTCAAGATAGCTATAACTCACCTGGTTACAGTTCTAACAGTTTCATTTTATTAACTGCAGAACCAAAGGAGGAAGAAAGAGAAATTGGAAGGAGGGAGAGATCAGGAGCTGTGAGAGTCTGTTCTATGATCAGAACAACGTGTGGAGGCCCCAGTAGTCAACAGAAGGCAAAAGCCATGCAGCACACAGAAGACAAGGTAAACGCATGTACAGCACTTCCCTTTATTTTATTATTTTATAAGATTTTATTTATTTATTTATTTATTTATTTGAGAAAGAGAGCATGAGCAGGGGCAGAGGCAGAGGGAGAAGCAGATTCCCCACTGAGCAGGGAGCCCCAAATCGATCCTAGGACCCTGGGATCATGACCTGAGCCGAAGGCAGATGCTTAACTGACTGAGCCACCAGGTGCCCTTGAACTTCCCTTTATGCAGTCAAGGTTTGGAAGACTCTGTATCACACCTTACTGGGCTGGACATCTAAATCCTTGATAGGGAACTTTCAATCAGACTGCATCCACAAAAAATTCAGATGTCATATTCTGAGACCTAAAAGGTATACTTTTATTATTGTAATTTCCTCTCAAGTTAAAAAGGCTACTCTGACTCCATCCTGTGCTAAATATTTGTTCTCATGTATGTATTATCTACCCATAACATGTCTATCTTTGCAACAGTGCCTCTCTCCTCTAAGCAGTTTGTGAACTGGTAGCATGCCATGGCACTGTATCATGTTTTATAGTTTGCTCCAGTGTGCTGGGCAAAAGAACATGCAACAGGGCCTCCTCTTTATATATGTATCCTTGTTCTTTATTGTGATTTTCTATTATTTTTCTGATTATATTCCAATTCATTCTTGATGAGCCATTTAAGGGCTCTTGTTTAATAATCCAATCAAGAAATGGGCAGAGGACATGAACAGACATTTCAGCAAAGAAGATAACCAGATGGCCAACAGATGCATGAAAAAGTGTTCCACATCACTTGGCATCAGGGAAATACAAACCAAAACCATAATGAGATACCACCTCACACCAGTCAGAATGGCTAAAATTAATGAGTCAGGAAACAATAGATGTTGGCAAGGATGCAGAAAGGCAAATCCTCCTATACTATTGGTGGGAATGCAAGCTGGTGCAACCACTCTGGAAAACAGCATGGAGGTCCCTCAAAAAGTTGAAAATAGAGCTACCCTATGACCCAGGAATCACACTACTGGGTATTTACCCTAAAGATACAAATGTAGTGATCTGAAGGGGCACATGCACCCGAATGTTTATAGCAGCAATGTCCAAACTATGGAAAGAACCTAGATGTCCATCAATAGATGAATGGATAAAGAAGATGTGGTATATATACACAATGGAATACTATGCAGCCATCTAAAGAAATGAAATCTTGCCATATGCTACGATGTGGATGGAACTAGAGGGTATTATGCTGAGTGAAATAAATCAATCAGAGAAAGACAATTATCATATGATCTCCTTGATATGAGGAATTTGAAAGGTAGGGTAAGGGGGTTGGGGGGTAGGGAAGGGAAAAATGAAACAAAATGGAATCGGGAGGGAGACAAAACATAAGAGACTTTTATTTTTTATTTTTTATTTTTTAAAGATTTTATTTATTTATTTGACAGAGATCACGAGTAGGCAGAGAGGCAGAGAGGAGGAAGCAGGCTCCTGCTGAGCAGACAGCCTGATGCGGGACTCGATCCCAGGACCCCGAGATCATGACCTGAGCCGAAGGCAGCAGCTTAACCCACTGAGCCACCCAGGCGCCCGAGACTTTTAATCTCACTAAACAAACTGAGGGTTGCTGGGGAGTGGGGGGTAGGAAGAGGGTGGCTGGGTTATGTACATTGGGGAGGGTATGTGATATGGTGATGCTATGAAATGTATAAGCCTGACAATTCACAGACCTGTACCCCTGGGGCAAATAATACATTATATGTTAATAGAAATAATTAATTAAAAAACAATAAAGTGCTCTTGTTTAACCATTTTGGTCCCATTAAGAAGAGGTTATAAAGTTATTTTCAGATAAAGACATGAAGAGATTCACATCTAGGCTTGCTTATTGCATATGAGATCACATATGTTTTTCATTTCCTTTTTAGGTAAATTGTGCATGAAACTTTAAAATTTTACATGTTAGCATGTGCAAGTCTTACAACAATTATTACACTGTTTTTATTCTTTAAACTTTTCTATAAATTCCCTCCTTGTTAATTACTTATTTTCCTTCATAGACAGTAAAAATTGAGCTTGATAATGATAGGAGACATCATTTGAGGAGAACCATAGGCTCATTTGTGTTTGAAGTAACATTGACTTTTTAATATCAGATGCCATTGAAATTCACATTTAATTTTCCATCAATCTATCATATAATCTATGTTTCATATTACCTTGTTTCATAAACAGTTATATTTATCATTTTCCTAGAATAGAACTGTTTCATCTTATGATTTATATGTTTTTATTTATACAAAATTTATTCATCATCATGTCCTTTTCATGTTTGAAAATTAAGCAAGAAAAGAGTTTGTGTAATTCCTCAGAGGTTTCTTTCAGGCAAACTGGTAGTAGGTATTTAGTCAGAATTTGTACCTAATCTATTGTTCAACACATGGAATATACAATTTCTCTTCTTTTATTTCTTACTGAATATGATTAACATACCATGGGGTATTGGAAAATCCAAAGTCATTTGCAGCCTTCTGCCAGTAACACTGAAATGTATTGAAATGAGGGATGATGGTGAGGACTTTTTTCAACTTCAAATATTTAGTGAATTCATACATTCTATTAAAAATGCACATAGTGAATAATTTCCAGACAGTCAGATAGAGTAATATAGATTTTTATGTATTTGTGTGCTACAGTGGGCACTATTAAGATACAGACAACACTTAAACAGGAAATAACATAAAACTAGCACAGTAGAAACTCAAAACAGCTTTGTTAGGAAATGGGTTAATGAATAAACTATATCAATTTTAGGAAAAGTAGTAAGCACTTGCTATGTTTTGGTTTCTCCTATCCATTTCTCAGCCTTCTATTAACTCTACTCTGATTGTCTCTGGGAACTACCCTTACCCCCAAACTCGGCCTCCATGGATAAAATTGCAACTTTCATTTGTTTCAAAGGTAAAGCCTGTGACCTATGTGTAAATAAGTTGTTGCATCACTCAACCAGGGCATCGGGTTCATGTCCCAGATAGATACAATGAGGCACAATGAATCTTCTTAAAGAAATCTTTGAATGATACTTGTGTTCTTATTCATGAGAATAAGAAGCTAAAAGCTAAAAGCTTTGGAGGAGTGCAATCATTCTGTGACTCTCTTGTAGGCCATCCATATGTTGGTAACTGAGGATAGAGGTACACAACCAAAGGCAGAGTTGAGAGATGGAAATACACAGGTCCTTGATATTGCAATTAAAACCTATGTCTAAGGCTTTGGAGCCAGTCCTATCCTGAAACCTATTATCTATACAAGACAAAACTTTTAGCTTAAATCATTTTTGTTTGAACTTTATACACTTCACTGTGGAAAGCTTCTTAACCAATACAAGAGAAAATCACAAAGGTTCTACTGCGAAAGAAAAAAATAAAGCCTTCTTTGCTCTCCCATTCTATCCAAGTATACAACCAGGTTCTATATGTCAATGGTTTTAACAGTAGTTTTCAAAATATACACCAAACTCTACCCAAGTAGCACCCTCATTCAAGTGTTCCTGAGAGAAAAGAGAAAGGTAGAGACCCAGCTCTAGACTATCATGATGAACTAACCAGAGACACTCCACATTTCTATTGAGCTTTTGATGGAGGTCCTGAGGCTGAGACAAGTTTGAAAGATAGTGTTTTATGCCTGAAACTAAGCAGACAGCAAGCAGTAGGACTGAAAGATTATGTATTGCTTTGTCTTAACCAACCCAACAGAAACACTGTAAAACTATGTTTACATTTACAATATTTCTGCTTAATGAAGAACAGCATTATTCATCAGGAATTAAAATTACTCTGCAGTTTATGGTATTTTTTAACTTTCATCATTCAATGTTCTACTTTTCTTCAGTCATTGCAAAGTAAATTCTTGCTATCCTTTGCAAAATTTAATATGCATGAAAAAGCACATCTCTTTAACTAGTGCTTTATTAATAAAGTCAAATCAGGCATTCACATTTATCCAATGAGCGTTTCCCTTAATATATTTAATTTCTCAAAATTTTATAAAAATTTAGACTTGGGTTGAACATTATGTTAATCACTAAGAAAGTGGCAAATCTGCTACCAACTTGCTGGGGTCCTTCAATAATACAGTAGTTACTGAAAGAAAAGGGGGGCATTGCAAATGAGATACTGCATCCTTATTTTTTTTTTCTTTTTTCTGTTATTTAAAATTAAGGTAGTTGGGGCCCCTGGGTGGCAAAGTTGGCTAAGCATCTGCCTTCGGCTCAGGTCATGATCTCCAGGTCCTGGGATGGGGCGCTGCACTGGGCTCCCGGCTCAGCTGGAAGCCTACTTCTCTTTCTCTCCCTCTCCCCCTGCCCCTCCTCCCTGCTCATTCTCTCTTTCTCAACAAATAAGCAAAATCTTTAAAAAATTTTAGGGAAGTTGACATACAGTGTAATATTGGTTTATGGAGTAGAATTCAGTGATTCATCACTTACATACAACACCCAGGGCTCATCAAAAAAAGTTCCCTCCTGGGATGCCTGAGTGGCTCAGTTGGTTAAGCAGCTGCCTTTGGCTCAGGTCATGATCCCAGCATCCTGGGATCGAGTCCCACATCGGGCTCCTTGCTCAGCGGGGAGCCTGCTTCTCCCTCTGCCTGCCACTCTGTCTGCCTGTGCTCGCTCTCTCCCCTTCTCTCTCTCTGATAAATAAATAAAATCTTTAAAAAAAAAAAAAAAGTTCCCTCCTTAACACCCATTACCCGTCTAGCTCATCTCCCACCCACACCCCTCCATCAATCCTCAGTTTGTTCTCTATCGTTAAGAGTCTGTTGTGGTTTGTTTCCCTTTCTCCTTTTTTTTCTATTCCCCTTCTCCCCTTCCCATATGTTCATTTGTTTTGTCTCTTAAGTTCCACATCTGAGTGAGATCATATGGTATTTGTCTTTCTCTGACTGATTTCCTTCACTTCTCATAATACACTCTAGCCCCATCCACATTGTTACAAATGGCAAGATTCCACTCTTTTTTGGTGGCTGAGTAATATTCCATATTGGAATACACACACGTGTGTGTACATATCACATCTTCTTTATCCATTCATCAGTCAATGGACATTTGGGCTGTCTCCATAGTTTGGTTATTGTTGATAATGCTGCGATAAACATCAGAGTGCATGTACCACTTCAAATCTGTATTTTTGTATCCTTTGGGTAGATACTTAGTAGTGTGATTGCTGGATCATGGGATAGTTCTATTTTTAACTTTTTGAGCAACCTCCATACTGCTCTCCAGAGTGGCTGTACCAGTTTGTATTACTACCAATGGTGCAAAAGGGTTCCTCTTTCTCCACGTCCTCACCAACACCTGCTTCTTGTGTTATTGTTAGCCATCCTGACAGGTGTGAGATAGTATCTTGTCATGGTTTTGACTCATATTTCCCTGATAGTGAGTGATGTTGAGCATCTTTTCCAGCAAATGTTTGCAATCTGGATTTCTTTTTTAGAAAAGTGTCCATTCATGTCTTCAGCTCATTCCTTAACTGGGTTATTTGATTTTTGGGAGTTGAGTTTGATAAGTTCTTTGTAGATTTTGGATACTAGCCCTTTATCAGGTATGATGTTTGCAAACATCTTCTTCCATTCCACAGGCTTCCTTTTAGTTTTGTTGACTGTTTCCTTTGCTGTGCAGAAGATTTTTCATCTTGATGAAGTCCCAATAGTTTATTTTTGCTTTTATTTCCCTTGACTGTGGTGACACATCTAGTAATAACTTTCTGTGGCTGAGGTCAAATAGGTTTCTGCCTAGAGGTGTTCTCCTCCAGCATTTTGATGGTTTCCTGTCTTACATTAAGGTGTTTCATCATTAAAGTCGAGCTCCACACCCAGCATGGAGCCCAACATGGTGCCTGAACTCACAACTCAGAGATCAAGACCTAAGCTGAGATCAAGAATCAGATGTTCAACCAACTGAGCCACCCAGGTGCCCCAGGATAAAACATTTTTTAAAATAGTGTTCCTTAGTGCTAGGTATATATACCTACTCAATATTTGTCATCATTATTACCATAATCATTGTTGACCATCATCTCCTTAAAAGCAGGATTATCACCTTTAAAATTATTTTTAGATGTAGTGTTCAACAAGACGGTAAGTAATTACTAAAAGAGATTCTCATATTACTTTTTAATTAAACTTGGTTTGAAATAATTTAAGCCTTACAGAAAAGTTACAAAAAGGATACAGACGCCTGCCTATATAACCTTCAACCCATACCACCAATTGAGATAAATGGTCTAAATAATTTTATCATATATGTATATATTTAAAGATTTTATTTATTTATTTGACAGAGAGAGACACAGTGAGGGAGGAAACACAAGCAGGGGGAGTGGGAGAGGCAGAAGCAGGCTTTCTGCTGAGCGGGCAACCTGATGCAGGGCTCCATCCCAGGACCCTGGGATCATGACCTAAACTGAAGGCAGGTGCTTAAGGACTGAGGCACCCAGGTGCTCCCATCATCTATATTTAAAATTTATAAATTTAATCACTAACTTCTATATAATAAATCATGTTTAGATGCTTCTCTTATATGCCCATGCAAGTTAATTTTCTTCAGTAGCACAGTAGCCTAAAGCAAAAACAACACTAAAGCAAGTGGTTATTTCCTGACATAACATGATAATGAGCTGAGGTCTGTTTATTAATCTGAATTATCACAAACTAACACTGGTGAATTATCTGAAGATAGAATTTTTAGAGAAAAAAGATAAATTATTTAATAATAGCCTACATACATTTATAGCTATTTACTCTATAAGTAGGAGAAAAGAAAACAAACAAAAAAAAAAACCCTATGCTATACAGAAATAATCTTGAATAAACTTAAAAATATTTTCTTAACCTAGTTTTTAATATTCTGGAACTCACTGTCAAGGAAAGTTGCCAAAACTATTTTTATGCTTTTTCTTTAATAAGGTATACATTTTCTTGGAAACATAAAATGCACTGGTGCCAGAAATAGATTAAAAGCTTTCTTTGAATTCCTAATAATTTTTAAAAATCTGTAGTTGTTCCCATCAGTCCAAATACACTGAAACCAAGGATCATCTCTAAGTCTCAACATTCTATATAGCTTTACTAAGTTTAGTCTCATGATTCTGTGTAAGTACATTCATTATACATATACAATGATTATATCTTACATATAGGCATATAGATTTGATACACTTTCCAAAAAAACTGTTAACAGTAACCACAGCAACAGTTGTCTGGACATCTGTCCATGAGAAATTGGCTTGAAATGACTAACTCATTTCACAAAGAGTAACAAGAGCCCTTTGATTCTAATGCTTTTCTCTCCCCCATGGAATTGGGCCAAGTGAGAGCTCTCTATACATCTCTTACAGGTTACAGTGTTCAAACACTCAGCTCTGTTTTAAAAACTGAAGTTCAGCCCTCTCTTTCATCAGCTCTTGAGATATTTCTACAGTGCTAAATTGGCTGGCATGTGACATTTATGGCAACAAATGCTATGAAAGAATAAAAGCTATTAGGTTGATAGGATATAATTAAATTTCCTTCTGGTCCCTGCAGGCTCCACAGTGGACCATGTATTGACACCTGCATCTGACTCAGCAGCATGGAATGGCACTTTCACTAATTTTCATTTCTTTTCATGTACTGGCCTCTGATCCTGACTTCATAGTTATTCAGAAACTGTAGTTTCAAAATTTACTTCTAAGTAACAAGAAACTATCAGAAAAGCAATTACCCTAACTTGTATAGAACCCCAGATTCATTTCAAATGTCACCCTTCTCTAGCATATTAGTCTGTCTCAGTCTCCAGTGTCTTTCTGGGTACTAACAGGCCTTTACATAAACATTACATGTGCTAATTAAAATACAGCACACTTCAAACTGCCTTTTAATAACCCATAGACAAAATTTTAAGTGGTTTGCTTAATTTTAAGCCCTTTTATACTTTTGCTGGCAGAACATCTTCTATTTTTAGGAACACAACAGGAAAACAAAACTGAAGGTGAGGATAACAAAAACAACTTTTATTGAGGAAGCAACTCTATTGGATGTTTTAAATTCAAATGTAAAATTAAGAGCTAAATGTGGTCACTAGTTTAAGGATTTATATCAAAGCCATTGATCTTTTGAGTCAAGAAAGCATTTGATCTAAAAAAAAAAAAAAAAGAAAAGTAAAAATCTGGAATGGGCTGAACCCTCAAAACTCCCTGAGGGAGAATTTTTCAAGTTCTGTGTGCATAGGAAATGTCTAAGGAACCTGTGAAAAAAGTCATATTCTTGAGACTTAATTCTACATATCATGAAATATAGCATCAATGAAAGAAAAATTTATTCAACACAAGTAATCAAAGCATTACAACTTACATATCAACAAAATACTACATTTACCTATCATATAGACAATATACAGGCAAAACAAAGAATTCATATATTGCTATTTAAATACAAACTGATGTAAACTTTTTTGAAAAATGCTTTAGCTATAATTATCAACATATTTCAAGATGCCAATAATTGTTAATCTAATAATTCAGCTATTCAAATTTAATCCTAATATCTATGTACATATACAAGGATGTCTATTTTGCACATTTATACAATAGCACACATTTAGAATTAAATATCCCATATTTAATAATGACATTCATGTGATAAACTATTATGTACTTATAAAATAAAATAAAATGATATTTTTAACATGAAAATATATTCCTCATGTTGAATGACTGTTCAGAACAGGAAATAATATGCATCTTGCTAACCCATAATGTTATTTCTGGAGGTAGAGATAATGGATATTTTTTCTTATCTCTCTTTTGGACTTTTTCATACATATATTACTTTTATAAAAAAAAATAATGGACAAATAATTAAAAAATGAATGGTAGTTGGAGAACAGGCAAAGAATCTGATAATTTATATATAATCTTGCTTAAGTGCATTTATGGCAATGTATTGGGAAATATGTATCAAAATCTTTGAGAATATTTGATTTAGTAAATGTTCTAAAATAAAACCCAAGGAGATATCCAGAGATTTAGACAAATATTGTTTTGGGGGAAAAAAAAAAAACCACGAGAGACTGTGGACTCTGAGAAACAAACTGAGGGTTTTGGGGGGCTTGGGGGGTGAGCCTGGTGGTGGGTACTAAGGAGGGCACATATTGCATGGAATACTGGGTGTGGTGCATAAACAATGGATCTTGGAACACTGAAAAAAAATAAAATTTAATAAAATGTTTAACAAAACTCAGTTATAAAAGTGAAAAATTAAAACAAGTTTACTAAAAAAAGAAATTAATGTCAAATATAATATCATCGATCAAGTAAATGATGGGGCATTCATCTGCTTGTGTATTATATAACTGGTAAAAATAATATTTACTAAAAAGTTTCAATGGACTGAAAATGTCCATAATACAGCATTTAGTATATATATCACTGCATGCAATTTTTAATTTTTTTATCTGAGTACAGCTGACACACAATGTTATATTAGTTTCAGGTGTACAACATAGTGATTCAACTTCTCTATATGTTACTCTATGCTCACCACAAGTATTGCTACCATTTTCCACCATACAATGCTATTACAACATCATTGACTATATTCCCTATAATATGCCTTTTATTCCAATGGCTTATTCATTCCATAAATGGAAACCTATATTTCCCACCCCACTTCACTGATTTTGTCCAAATCGCCACCACCCTCCCCTCTGGCAACTATCAGTTTGTTCTCTGTATTTATGGGTCTGATTCTGCTTCTTATTTGTTTTATTCATTTATTTTTTTTAAGATACCACATATGAGTGAGATCAAATGGTATTTGTCCTTCTCAGTCTGACTTCTTACTTCACTTAACATAATACCCACCCATGTTGTCACAAATGACAAGATCTCCTCCTTTTTTATGGCTGTGCAACATTCCATTATTGATCGATTGACTAACTGATCTATCCATGTATCTATTACATCTTTCTTGTCCATTCATCTCACTCATCTATCAGTGGACACTTGGGCTGCTTCCATATTTTGGCTTTTGTAAATAATGCTGCAATAAGCATAGGTGTGCCTATATCTTTTTGAATTAGTGTTTTCATTTTCTTTGGATAAATACCCAGTAGTGGAATTACTGGATCATATGGTATTTTTATTCATTTTTTTGAGGAAATTCCAGCTGTTTTCTACAGCGGCTGCACAGTTTACATCCCCACCAACATCCTCACCAACACTTGTTGTTTCTTGTCCTTTTGATTCTAGCCATTCTGCCAGGTGTGAATGATTATCTCCTTGTGGTTTTGATTTGCATTTCCCTGATGATTAGTGATGTTGAGCATCTTTTCATGTGTCTGTTTGCTATCACTATATGCAAATTTTTGAAAATTTTTATTTATTTATTTATTTGAGAAAGAGAGAGAGAGAGAGAGCATGCATCAGCAGAGGGAGAAGCAAAGAGAGAGGGAGAGAGAATCTGAAGCAGACTCCAAACTGAGCATGGAGCCCATACGGGGCCAATCTCATAATGAGATCATGACCTGAACCAAAACCAAGAGTCACACACTTAACTCATGGCCCCCCAGGTACCCCTGTATGCAAAATTTTATGTCAAGTATGATCCCAATCAAATTATGTACAAAGAAAAATAGTTCAAAAATATACCAGCAGGACAAAAGGCCAAACATTAATAGTGATTGCTTGAGTTGTGAAATTTTTTTTAGTGGTCTTCATAAGTTTCCATGCTTTCTGTTTCCTACACTAAGCATATGTTAAGGTAAAACAAGCACCTAGCAGAAACCAAGGCTTAGAATTATTTTAAGACAGAGAACAAGCTAAACATAGATACACTATTCAAAATATAGGGCTAAGAGAAAATATCACGCTTCCTCAGTAAATATATATATAACAGAGAATGTATGTGTTCACCTAAATCCTACCTGTCCTTCAGGATCTTACTCAAGTCTCAGTCCCTTTAGCAATATTTTATAGACATTGCCAGAACCTTTTTAAAAAATCTAATTCAAATAATTAATGCATATGGTTATAGACTAGCAAGGGATTAAACAGTACCCTGTGTTATTTATGTTTTTTGGAAAGGGCTAACTGTATTATTGCTTTTAGAGACATTTTAAAATTTACTATTAAATTGTGCTTTGCTTTATTGTGCTTTATGGGTACTGCATTTTTTACATATTGGGGGTTTGTGGCAATCCTGTGTCAAGTCTGTTGGTGCCATTTTTCCAACAGCATTTGCTCACTTTATGTTTCTGTCACGTTTTGGTAATTCTCACAATATTTCAGTTTTTATTATTATTAGTCAATGTGATTTGTCATCAGTAATCTTTGATACTACTATTGTAATTGTTTTGAAAAAAAATTTTAAAAATTGTTTTGGGGCACCATGATCTTCACCTATGATACGTGGTGAAAAAAATAAATATTGCATATTCTGATTGTTCCACTGATCTGCTGTCTCCCATCTCTCTTTGGGCCTCCTCTCCTCTCCTCTCTTCAGGCCTCCCAGTTCCCCGAGACACAAAAATACTGAAATTAGGCCAGTTAATAGCCTTACAATGGCCTCTAAGCATTCAAGAGAAAGGAAGAGTAATATGTCTCTCACTTGAAAGAAAAACAGAAATCATTATGCTTAGTGAGAAAACCTTGCTGAAAGCCAAGATAGTCTGAAAGCCAGGTCTCTTGTGCCAAATAGTTAGCCCAGTTGTGAATGTGAAGGAAAAGTTCTTCAAGGAAATTAAATGTGCCACTCTAGTAAACACATACATGATAAGAAAGTGAAACAGTCTTAATGGTGATATGTGAAAAGTTTTAGTGACCTGGATAGAAGATTAAACCAATGACAACATTCCTGTAAACCAAAGCCTAATTCAGAGCAAGGCCCTAATTCTCTTTAATTCCATGAAGGCTGAAACAGGAGAGGAAGCTGCAGAAGAAAAGTCTGAAGTTACAGAGATCGGTTCACGAGGTTTAGAAGAAGACCTCATCTCCATAACACATATGTGCTGAGTGAAGTAGCAAGTGCTGATATAGAAGCTGCAGCATGTAGGATTCAACAGTACATTAAAAGGATTATTCACCACGACCAAGTGGGATTTATTCCAGGGCTGCAAGGTTGGT